>NW_023260513.1:1063375-1114377 GCF_013100865.1 Trachemys scripta elegans
GTTGCTTTCTACAGATTCAGACTAACACGGCTACCCCTCGGATAATTTCTACGAACTGACCCTTCCCTGCAAAAGTTTTAGTTTACACAACTCGGTATAGTTCAATGACAAAACAATGTGTCAACCGAAAAAAAATCCAGACTAGAGCTAACCATGAGTGCCAGACACTTCCCCCTACTTAACGAGAAGTAAAACACCAAATAGCGTGACCCAGGAATCAGCACATTCAGTGTTTGCATGTCAGTGGCAGCAGGAAGGACGTGTGTTTCTGTCTTTTTGTTATTAAACAAAACCACAAGCCTTTGACTCCAAATCAAAGGCTGAGAATAGGAAATGTTTTATCAGCTTCCCCAGTCACCGTGACGGGACAGAGCCTCATTGGGCTACATCAGTGAGATCTGGGTGTAAACTGATTTAAAACAGTAGCACCAGTTTCAGCAAACTGACTTAAAAATGATTTGTCTTAAACTGGTGCTGCTTTTTGAGTTTAGACAAGTGGACCTACAGAGAGCAACAAACCACAGCTCAAGGCTCAGTTCACCCCCTCCCCACTTGCCTGAATGACGCACGCCAGCAAACCTCAACCCGCTGCTTCCTCGTCGCGTCTTTTACTCTGTGTGAACACAGTCGTGTCTCAGAGGTCATGCTTCCTCTCCCCGGGAGCCCAAGCACATACAGATGGGGAGACATATTTTTTAAAATGGCCACCTCTAGCCAGAGGTGATAGGTGCGCGTAGTGCCCAGTGATAGGATAATTATTAATAATGTTAAGGGTAGAATGGACCATCAGCTCATCTGACTTCCTGTATGTCTATCACAGGCCAGAGGATTTCACCTACTTACCCGTTTTGAGCCCAATGTTGGCTAAAGCATCTCTTCCAGAAAGGCATCCGATCTTGATTTGAAGACCTCAAGAGGTAGAGAATCCACCACTCCCCTTGGGAGTTTGTTCCAATGATTAATGATCCTCACTGTTAGACATCTCAGCCATATTTCCAGTTTGAATTTGTTTGGCTTCAGCTACTGGCCATTGGTTCTTGTTCTGCCCTTTTCTGCTAGAGTATTTTCTCCACATGAAGGTACTTACACCCGGTAACCAAATCACCTCGGTTTCTTTTTTCGTAATCTAAATAGATTAAGCTCTGTAAGTCTCTCTCATTATGAGGCATTTTTCCCCAACTTTTGTGTAACACTGACAAACCCCAGTCGTCAGTGGGCAGGATCGAACTTGGGATCTCTGGAGCTTAGTGCATGAGCCTCTACCACATGAGCTAAAAGCCAGCTGCCTGGTAGCTAAGGCTTAGAGCAGACTCATTTTATCTCTCTCTCTAAGTGGCCTCAGTGCCACTGGATGGGACAGAAAACCACACCCAGAAGGTGTGTGGGTTACACTTGGATTATTGTCATGGTGCTTCTCTGCACCCCCCCCCCCCCAATTTTCAAACATCCTTTTGAAAATGTGGACACCAGAACCGGCGCATTGTTGTTATCAGTCTCCCCAGTGCCGTACACAGAGGTGAAATCACCTCCCAGCTCCTGTTCACCTCTCCCTTCTTTATACATCCAAGAATCACCTGTTTGGCCACAGCATCACACCGGGATTTCACATTCAGCTGTTTGTCCGTTATAATCCCTACATTCTTTCCAGGAGACAGTCCTCCATTCCGTAGGTCTGTCTGCGTTCTTTGGTCCTACATGTTTGACCTTGAGTTTGGCCGTTTTAATGCACATTTTGTTTGAATGGGCCCTGCTCACCACACTAATGAGATTGCTCCTCCACAGTTATTACCGTTCCACCAGTCTTTGTGTCTTCCACAAATGGTCACAGCCAAGGATTTTAGGTTTCCTTCCAGATCGTTGATGAAGATGTGGAATCGCATCAGGCCTAGCTAGGAACACTTCCATGGGTGGCGGGTGAAGCTTCCCATGGAGGAGGCTAGCTCCTTCTCCCACCTCCTCCACCCATGACCCCACCCCCACTCCACCCCAGGTCCTGCCCCTCCCCTGCTTGGTTCCCTCCCCCTCTCCACATCCCTCCTCTCCTCACTGGAGGTGGGGGGTGAGGAGGGATGCAGCGAGTGGTGGGTCTCACTGGGGAGGAGCAAGGAGGGACTCAGCCAGGCAGTGGCATCCGGCAGCGGGACAGCGGCGGCTCCACCAAGGGAGGCTTAGCCTCCCCTGGCTTTTTATACCTGCCACCCATGAACACCTCCATCCAATGATATTCCCCTTTGACAACTGCTTTTTGAGAGCCATCAGTTAACGCGGAAGCACGTACTTTATTAATGTTGTGTTGTGCTAGATTTGTATTGCCACTGGGCCAGATTCAAGCTTCCAGGCACGTGGATGCCGCTCCGCTGGGCCAGCGTGTTTATCATGGCTAGAGATTACTCTCCCCAGCGTGGAGGCTAGAACTTGCTTTTTATTATGCACCTGATTCTGACACCCGTCGTCTTCCAGGGGACAGAGTTTCAGCTTTCACCCTGCACCTGTACTGACAGAAGGGAAAGGACCTTGCATGGACTGAGGCATGTGTAACCCAAGGTCCAGTGTGCTTCCCCAGCAGCCCTGGGAATGACAAGTTGTGGACTACAAATGGCGGCATGGTGGGAGAATGTCCTGGCTCCTGCCAGGACGTACCCTCTGCCCTCCCAGCCCGGGGTCTCAGCCCTGACTGGGCTGGGAGCACGTAGCAGGCAAGCAGAGAGGAGGCTGCTGGACTATAACCCTGTTCTATGTTCTTTACAGGATAAAGCCTGTTCCCGGTGGTTTATCTGAGTGGGTCTGGTCTGAGGTGGACACACACTGACACACACCGCAGAGCACACAAAGGAGCCTCGGGCCCAGCTCCCTAAAGTTGTGTAAAAAGTCACAAGGCAGGCCAGGCGTCCCTTCTCTTCAACAACCTCATACTGGGAAGAGTGAACCAGGGGGAGGGGCTACACATGCGTGCTGCAAGATGCCAGGCACATGTGTGGATGTGACCAGATGCAAGAGCCATGAATGGATGCTGTGAAATGCTAGGAGCATGCATGGATGTAACGAGTTGTGAGGACCGTGCTTGGAGGATGTGACATGCCAGGACCGTGGTAAGGATATAGGCTCACTAGGCATGACCATGGCACCTTTCCTTCATTAAACTTAGAATTAATTTGTCCTTCCATGGCTTGCATCATTCACATGTGACCGCTGCACACTTGCCTGTAGGCAAACAGTGGGGGAATCTTCAACCCAACTCTTGTGGGTTGGCCAAATTTCCATTTGGTGCCTCAATTTAAAGTGTCCACCTTTGATAACTAGGCTCATATGGAAAGAGTGGGAGATTCAGAAAGACAAACATGGACAAAAGACAAAGAAAGAGACAGACAAGGCTCCATTTGCTTCTTCCATGCAGACCACATCCAGGTGGACTTCAATTTTCTAACAGGAATAAGCAGCAGGCAGATCTTGCCGTGAATCTTGTGTGACAAAGTTCCTCCTCTATCTTGGTGGGTCCTGCGCTTATTGGCGGATTTTCTTGCCTCAGAGATTCACCATGTGGGTTGGGGAACAGCCCAGAGACCTTCCCCTCTGGAAGAACCCACAGTCCAGGTCAATTGGGAGGTTTGGGGGGAACCCAGGCCTGCCCTCTACTCCGGGTTCCAGCCCAGGGCCCTGTGGATTGCAGCTGTCTATAGTGCCTCTTGTAACAGCTGCATGACAGCTATAACTCCCTGGGCTACTTCCCCATGGCCTCCTCCAAACACCTTCCTTATTCTCACCACAGGACCGTCCTCCTGGTGTCTGATAACGCTTGTGCTCCTCAGTCCTCCAGCAGCACACCCTCTCACTCTCAGCTCCTTGCGCCTCTTGCTCCCAGCTCCTCTCACTCCCACCACAAACTGAAGTGAGCTCCTTTTAAAACCCAGGTGCCCTGATTAGCCTGCCTTAATTGATTCTAGCAGCTTCTTCTTAATTGGCTCCAGGCGTCCTAATTAGCCTGCCTGCCTTAACTGGTTCTAGGAGGTTTCTGATTACTCTAGTGCAGCCCCTGCTCTGGTCACTCAGGGAACAAAAACTACTCATCCAGTGACCAGTAAATTTGCCCTCTACCAGACTCCTGTACCCCACTGGTCTGGGTCTCACTTGCTTTACATAAATGGCGCCTACATCCTATGGTGACAGGTGAGTTAGAGATGGAGATAAAAGATACAGTAAAATACAAACACTAGAATCAGAGTCAGGACACCTGGGTTCTATTTTCAACTCCCCCACTGACTCAGGCAAGCCATTGAAACTCTCTGTTCCTCATTTAACTCATCTGGGGTAACATTAGCTGCCCCTTGCAAAGCAAGCCGAGGTTCTCAGTTGGAAAGAGCAGAGCAGGAACAATGTTTTGGTTTCTGTCTCTCAGATCTGTGACTGCAGATGTAGAGACCACAGCCTCCATTCTAATTTGCCTGCGGTGGTCTCTGAGGTTTCCTAAGTCTGTATGAAGTCTTAAGAGAGGTTCACTCTCAAAGGCCTGGACACAGTCCCTGTAATACAGCAGCTCTCCGAAGCAAAAGCCGTCCCCCTTTGCCCTCCCCCTGCCTTTCTCAAACAGGGAGTGTCCAAAATGCCAGCTCACAATTTCGTACAAGCAGGATTTTCTTTCCCACCTTAAGGGGAGTCTGATTTTGACTCCAACCTCATGGGTGGCGGGTATGAAAGCCCAGGTCAGGCTAAGCCTCCCCTGACCCAGGCCGTGTTCCGCCCCGAGGCCCCACCCTCTCTTCCTCCCCTTCTACCCTGAAGCCAGCAGGGGCTCACTCAGCTCCAGCCAGTGGCCCGGGTTGGCACTGGGGGGCCAGCCAGCATGGCTGGGGCGGGCAGGCTGAGGGTCTGCCAGCTGTGGTGGGGTGGAGGATGGGAACTCGGGGCTCCGGCAGGCAGAAGGGGCGGGGCCAGCAAGCTAGCCTCCCCAAAGGGGGGGGGGGTTCACCCACAGCCAATGTCCAACCTTCAACCCAACACTCCACGCAATAAATAACCCATCTCCTGGTTCTCTCATTGACAATTAGAAGTTGCTCTGAGGTCTTCGAATAAATTGAGTAAGCGCTTTTTGAGGTGGTGAATTTTAGAAACAGGAAACACATGAGTTAGAGCAACGGCTCATTTTCATCATAGCCAGGACATTAGCAGTGGGGATATCTGCTATCAAGGGACTTATCTGTCCCCCATCTCTGTAATATCTGATCAGCTCACCGTCTTTAATGTATTGCTTCTCCCAATGCCCCTGGGAAGCAGGAAAGTGCTGTGATCCCCATTGTACACATGGGGACCTGAGCGAGGGTAAGAAACATGCCCAGGTTCATACAGGGAATCTGTGTCCTAGCAAAGACTTGAACCTCGGTCATCCAAGTCCTAGGCTAGTGCCTCAGACTATGTCTACACTGTACACTAAGCCCGGGCTCTGAATCAGGTTTGAGCCGAAGCCCCGGCTTCTGTCCACACTCAAATCAATCTGACTTGAATCAGCGAGCACACAGGACCCGGGTCCTAAGACCCAGCTATGGGAGTGGATCAGGGCTGAGTCCCACAGTGACTCAGGTCCAAGCCCAGTCCTTTTGCAGTGTGGACGCAGCTCAAGCCACAGCCCTGAGTTAGAAGGCCTGCGTGATGCAGAATGGATGAGTTAGTATGGTTGTGAGGCCTGGTCCAGCAGCCCAATATGTCTACACTGGAATGTAAGACCGGGGCTCGAACTCAGGCACAAACCTAAGCCCCCTTCTGTCTAGACATAAATAGCACCAACCTAGGGCTCAGGTCCAAGGTCTCTGGGCCCCACAGGGATAGAAGGTCCGAGCCTGAGTCAAGCCAGGACTCAAGGCCTATTCCTTTGCAGCGTAGATACACACCCACTGGACTCATGCTCCAAGAGTCTGCCAAAAGTATCCCACAATCCCACGGGCTGACTTTCTTGGTCCTCTGGACAGTCAAGTTTGGTGGACAGTCAAATTTTCCCACACAGCACCACCAACAAAGGACTAGTGCGACCACATTTTGGGAGGGCGCTAGGAAGTCTGGGATACGGGTGGTTGGACTTGGGCCCACATAATGCAGTGGGCTGGAGCCCCAAGTTGGGACCCGGGTTCAACAATTCCTAACCTGAGGTTTCAAATGAGTGTAGACGCTCAAGCCCTAGGTTAACAAACCCCGGGTCTGCTCATTTGCATTCTACTAGCCCGGGGCTTACATTGCAGTGTAGACAGACCCATAAGGACTGGACCATTTGCCTTCACCTTGAGGTAGCCCAAGATACTTTTCCTAGGAGCAGGGTTTCATTTTTTTTATTATTGTTAATTATTAATTATTATTATTTTATTAACCCCAAGGGCTCCTTGCAGGGATTAATACTCCAGAGAGAGGAAGGAAAGCCCAATGACTAGGAGGCAGGCTTGGATGTAATTCTCTGCCCCAGGTGCCCTGCGTGACCATGGGCAAAACATTTTGATGTCATCGAATCTGCATTTTTCACTGAAAAAAGTTTCAAGTCAAAAAAATTTCAGCGAGCTGTAGCCTGGGGCCTTTCAGAGCAGAGGTGGGCAAACTACGGCCCACGGGCCACATCCGTCTTGTGGGACCGTTCTGCCCGGCCCCTGAAATCCTGGCCTGGGAGGCTAGTCCCCAGCCCCTCCCCACACAGCCTCCCGCCCCCCCCCCCGCCTCAGCTCACTGCGCCGCCGGCACAATGCTCTGGATGGCGGGGCTGTGAGCTCCTGGGGCAGCGCCGCTGTAGAGCCCGGCCTAACCCTGGGCTCTGTGCTGCGCGGCGCAGCTGCCTATCCTGGTGCAGCCGCGCCGTCAGCCACCAGTGCTCCAGGCAGCGCGGTAAGGGGGCAGGGAGTGGGGGAGGGGGGTTGGATAGAGGGCAGGGGAGTTCAGGGGGGTGGTCAGGGGGTGTGGGTGTGGGGGGTGGAATGGGGGCAGGGGTTCCGGGAGAGGTCAGGGAGAAGGGGTGGTTGGATGGGGCAGGGGTCCCGGGAGGGCAGTCAGGAAGGAGAGGGACGGTTGGATGGAGCAGCGGGGGGCAGTTAGGAAGGAGAGGGGGGGTTGGATGGGGCAGGGGGGCAGTTAGGGGAAGGGGGTCTGGGGGCGGTCAGGGAGAAGGGGTGGTTGGATGGGGCAGGGGTCCTGGGGAGGCAGTCTGGAAGGAGAAGGAGGGTTGGATGGAGCGGCAGGGGGCAGTTAGGGGCGGGAGGTCTGTGGGCGGTCGGGACAGAGAGCAGGGGGGTGAATAGGGCAGGGGTTCCGGGGGGGCCGTCAGGGGGTGAGAAGCAGGGGGGGTTGGATAGGGGATGGGGGCTGGACCATGCCTAGTTCTTTGGGGAGGCACAGCCTCCCCTAACCAGCCCTCCATACAATTTCTGAAACCTGATGTGGCCCTCAGGCCAGAAAGTTTGCCCGCCCCTGTTTTAGAGCTTTCTAAGTCAAACTCAGCACCTTCAACTCCACTCTGAACCTGGTCAACATCCAGTGCATCTCCCGGAGCACTGCTGCCCCGCGCTCCCGATGCGTTCCTTCACTCCCTTCCCGAGCGGGTTGCTGTATTCTGCACCAGCTGCCGTTTGCAATTGGACTTTTGGTGGTCGAGCTAATCTGGAGGCGACAAAGGCCTGGGTCACTGGAGCGAGATCCATGTCAGAAAGAAACGCAACCTCTGAGGTTCCAGGTAGCCATGGAGTCTGCAATGTCTTTGTAAAGACTAGTGGAAATGTAGGCCACTTTGGATGAGCATCATAAAGATCTGACCAGGTATCTCATGAAGAGAAGAAAAAAAATCAGTTTCATTTTCCCTCTGAGTCACTGATAGGAGTGGTTCTCGAGCTCTGGGTTACAGTAACATTCAGATCAGTCAAGGACACAGAGGCTGGACTAGGAACTGGCGTACATGACATCTCCGGCTTACAAAGGGGTCTGGAGGATGGAGGACATGGATACAAGCTGATCCACACGCAGTTGGAGTTCCACTGGTACAAGGTAACTAGCTGAATTCAGGTCAAAGACTGGATTCAGTCATTAGCTTCACTTCACTTCCCTTCGCTGGGTCTGTTTATAGCAGTAGATCCAGTTCTGTACGGATTATTTTTTCCCTTTTATTACTAGATTTGCTGGGGGCACTCGGAGGAGAATCTTGGGACAATTCTCCCAACAAACTGACGGCTGTTTGGGGGTGATCTCTGCCTACCTCACACGGCATCACCATCTGTCTGGATGGTGCTAAGTCCTTGTTGGTGGAAATCTCTTATCCAAAAGGTTTACCAAAATCATTCATCTGAAGAGCAATTTTTTGTGCTGTTGAAATGCAGCAGATCGCATCAAGGGCCGGTAGTTTAAAAACCTTCCCCTCTAAGCCTCAACCAAGAAGAAGCCTTCCCCAGTTCAATCAAACGAATTAAACACTGTCCTATGCTCTCTGTACACTCAAGAAATCCAGGATGACGGCAGTTTTGCTGTTGATTTCAATGGGACCAGAATGTCACCCACGGGTTGTTATTTTTTCAGGATCAAAGTAGGAAATATTTGCAAGTGCTCTTAGCAGCAGCTGGTCTGTCGGCCGCTGTTGCTCTCTTCATTCATTGTGGTTATGTCCAGAGAGATTTTAGCAGAGAGGTTCAAAGCCAGCTGGGGGAGGATTTAGATGAACAAAATCAATAGGAATTGGAGGTGCAAATCCCTTAGTCCCGTTGAAAATACCTTCCAACTTGCGATTGACTTCAAAAAGCGTGTTCAAAGCAGTTTCAGCTCCTAACCCCAGCACCGACATGTTCCTCCTCTTTTTGATCAATATTGTAGCTTAATTACGATGACTCATTTTTTGCTTTCTGGTTAGTATCTAACGCATCCCAGTGACTAATTCCAGTGTTGTGCTTTGCTGTCATTGACTGTGTATTTTATTTTGAGCTCGTGACACTGTTACTTTCGCAATCCGACGGCTTCTAATTGTTGATTTATTTGGGTGATTGTTCGGGGTGAGTGCCAGTCGTTATGGATGACCGTGACGTAGTTAATTTCATGTTCACAACTTAAGGCTGTGAATAAAATGAAGTTTTTCCTTAGCAAGATCACAATAATAATAATCTCTAGCTCGTATCTAGCATTTTTCATCAGTACACCTCAAAGCGCTTTACAAAGGAAATCAGTATCATTATCCCCAGAGGGAAAACTGAGGCACAGAGTGTGGACGGTGACTTGCCCACAGTCACCCAGCAGGAACGTGGCAGAGCCAGGAATAGGAGCCAGGTCTCCTGAGTTGCTGCCCATATATTATTTACTTCCACTTTCCTTTAAGGAAACTAGAAGAGGGACCTTACCCCAGCTGGCTTCAGGCCTACCCATTGCCTCAGTTTCCCTTGAGATGGGTCTCTCAGGTCCCAGCACTGTTAGGCCTTAAGCCTCATGTTAAGGGCTTGTCTGCCCTTGGAAGTTTACCCACCTAGTATATTCCAGAATAGCTATTTTGGTATAACCCCCCCATGTAGACACTCTTGCTCCAGAATAAAAGCTTCTGCATGGGAGATGCTATCAAATCAGCCAGTCCAGAATCATTATTCTGGAGTCGTTATTTCAGTACATTTTCAAGTGTAAGCAAGCCCTACTTGACAAAAAGCCCATCCTTTCTGGGGTTCAAGTCCAAACGGTAAAACACACCATCAAAATATTCCATCTTAGCCCCTTCTAGACCCGGCCCTTCCTTTTTCCTCTTCCTCTTTTGTCAGCAGCCTCTGTCCTGGGGTTGGCTTGCAGCCCGCCCGCTCACCCCCTCCAATCGACTCCTTCTTCTCCCCAGCACCGGAAAGCCTGCAAACCCCCACCCCCAAGGGAAACGCCCGTCCACCTATACGTCCCAGCTCTGGTATCTAAACAGCTGGGCCTTTTGCATTCTCTAAGATTTCCCCTTTGAACTCTGGGTGCGACTCGCTGACTCCTTGGACTCCACAGAGCAAGAGGTGCTGTGTCCAGGACACTTTGCTCGGCACTCATTGTCCAGTGCCTATTTTTGAACTCTCCCATTCCTGTTTTTACTTTCCTTTTCTCTTTGTCCCACACAAACAGTCATCTCCTATGGCCTGTAGCCCCGCCCCCATCGAAAGGGGCAGGCCTTGAGCTCTGGTGGGCTCCTCCCACTGCCTTGGGTTTCAAACGGGCCAGGAAGGAGCAGCGGGAATTCATGGGGCACGCTCTGTGACGGTGGGGGTCGTTCCCATTCGCTGGTCCCTGCACACATCCGGACGGAGCTCCTCTGAGCAGTGTCCACGGTTGTAGCTGTGCAAAGCAGTGGGCGTTGTCTGGGGTTCTCTGCTCGGCGTTCCCATCCGGTTCCCCCGTTTTGTTCTCACGCTCCATCCCAAGTAATTAATTTATTTCTGGGCTCTATGGTGCCTCCTTCATCTCCCTTCTGTACTGGAGGGTCATAGGTCAGCAGCGAGGAGGCTGATGGGAATGGTAGCTCCCAGCTTGGCAGATACGTCAGATCTGTTTCTATTGTTGCATAACTCCAGAGATTCCCACCTGTGTTGTTTTTTTTTTAATGGGCTCCTACTAACATTTGCTAAGACGAGTGGGGTACAAAGTGTCTCCACCCTGATAGCAACGAGTGCTTCCTAGACTCTATGTCTGGGAAGCTATGCCCCTAAGGGCACTCCCCCACCCCCTGCACCACCCTCCTGCTCTAAGGATAGTGGTTTCGGGATGGATCCCCCCACTCTGAGCCCTTCTCCTGGTAGGAGCTGTTATTTAGTGGGGGATGCACAGAGTTACCTCATCCCAGTGCATGTCACCGAGATGGAGTGAGGCTAGCAAAGAGAAGGGTAAGGGGTGACTTGATCCCAGGCTATAAGTACTTATATAAAGGGACAAATATTTGATAATCATCTAACAGAGAAAGGTCTAGCATGATTCAAGGGCTGGAAGTTGAAGCTAGACCAATTCAGACTGGAAGTAAGGTGTACATTTTTAACAGCGAGGGTAATTAACCATCTCAACCATTTACCCAGGAGTCGGGGTGGATTCTCCAGCACCGGCAATTTTACAATCAAGATGGGATTTTTTTTTTTCTCTAGTTCAAACAGGAATTAATTGTAGGAAGTACAAAGATCTCATGAGTCTCTTGGGACTTAGAAATCTCTGAGTCTCTCAGCATGGCTGACGTCGGCGGTGGGGAAGTGCAGAGTCACGCAAGAGTAATTTCCTCTTCCATATTTATTGATATTTGCAGCCAAGCAGCCGCCCCTTTCCAGTTTCCCTGTTCAAACACGGAACGTTAACTTCAAGGGAGCTCTCCGGATCTGGGCGTACGACCGGCATCTGCGCTAAACACAGGTAAGGGACCCCCATCACCAAATGACCCCTGATTCTCTGTCCCACACTCATTTTCCCTCCTCCATCCCCGAAGCTGGGATGGCAGGGGACATAAGAAGAGGGCGGGACAAGCAACTTAGGGGGAACCACTGGGGAGGTAGTGAAGTGTGGAGCTGGAAATGGGCAGTCATGGGAGGCGGAAGAACAATGCAGAGGATGGGCAGTGGCAGATTACCGGTCCTGGGGCCATAGCGGGGTGGGGGCAGAGAAGAAAGGAGCGATTGGGAGCGG
The DNA here is from genome assembly GCF_013100865.1 of Trachemys scripta elegans. Taxonomy (NCBI): domain Eukaryota; kingdom Metazoa; phylum Chordata; order Testudines; family Emydidae; genus Trachemys; species Trachemys scripta. The sequence goes on from NW_023260513.1 coordinate 1,074,989, forward strand.
GGCCTCGTGGGAAGGGGAAGAATGTGGTGGGGCCACGAGTGGCATGGGGGCAGGGCTTTGGGGAAGGGACAGAATGGGGGCGGGGTCACAGATGGAAGGGCTGGGGTGGGGCTGTGGTTCTCTCCCCCTCTCCCCCACTTGTTCCAGCCCAGGGCCCCAGGAGACCTTAATCCACCTCTGATCATGGGATGGTGCAAGCAGCCAGGACATGCAGCTCCCAAATCCAGTGGCTGGATCCTCAGCGGGTGTTACTGAAGCTAATAAACGTACCTAGCGCCTTCCATCAGGAGATCTCAAAGCATCATGAATAGCTGATCTTCTCTGGTTTTAATGACAGGTTTCAGAGTAGCAGCCGTGTTAGTCTGTATCCGCAAAAAGAACAACAGGAGTACTTGTGGCACCTTAGAGACTAACAAATTTATTAGAGCATAAGCTTTCGTGGACTACAGCCCACTTCTTCGGATGCATATAGAATGGAACATATATTGAGGAGATATATATACACACATACAGAGAGCATAAACAGGTGGGAGTTGTCTTACCAACTCTGAGAGGCCAATTAAGTAAGAGAAAAAAAACTTTTGAAGTGATAATCAAGCTAGCCCAGTACAGACCGTTTGATAAGAAGTGTGAGAATACTTACATGGGGAGATAGATTCAATGTTTGTAATGGCTCAGCCATTCCCAGTCCTTATTCAATCCTGAGTTGATTGTGTCTAGTTTGCATATCAATTCCAGCTCAGCAGTCTCTCGTTGGAGTCTGTTTTTGAAGTTTTTCTGTTGTAATATAGCCACCCGCAGGTCTGTCACTGAATGACCAGACAGGTTAAAGTGTTCTCCCACTGGTTTTTGAGTATTATGATTCCTGATGTCAGATTTGTGTCCATTTATTCTTTTGCGTAGAGACTGTCCGGTTTGGCCAATGTACATGGCAGAGGGGCATGGCTGGCACATGATGGCATATATCACGTTGGTAGATGGGCAGGTGAACGAGCCCCTGATGGTATGGCTGATGTGATTAGGTCCTATGATGATGTCACTTGAATAGATATGTGGACAGAGTTGGCATCGGGCTTTGTTACAAGGATAGGTTCCTGGGTCAGTGGTTTTGTTCAGTGATGTGTGGTTGCTGGTGAGTATTTGCTAAATTTGCAACCTAAAGCCAACTCTGTCCACATATCTGTTGTTCTCCTGTCCCAGGATCGGCTTATCCAGGTGAAGGACTCCAGCTCTCATCCCCTGCTATGGCTCCCGTGCACGGGGTCGCACGGGCGGGGCGCTTCCGGATGACAGTCCCCAGGGGTTTGCTGCTCAGCGTGCTGATTTACAGCGCGGTCTCTGATATCCGATGTCCGGATAAGGCGCCAAGTAAGGAGGAAGCCCGGTACAACGCTGATCCCTTGAGTCCACAGCACAGGCGCTGACTTTAATTTTCCCTGGGGGTGTTCCATCCCTGCTCCACTCCAAGACCCCACTTCCACTTTGCCCCTTCCCCCGAGGCCCCGCCTTTGCTCCGCCTCTTCATGCCCTGCTCCACCCACTCCACCAAGGGCCCCCCCTCGCTCCACCCCTTCCGCTCCCTCCCCCTGAGACCCTGCCCTCACTCTGCCTCTTCCTGCCCCACTCCAACCCCTCCCTCGAGACCCCTGCCACCGCTCACAGCTTTCTGCCCTCCCCCAAGTGCCTCCCCCAGCCGCCAAAGAGCTGATCTGCAGCCCCACCTATCAACTGTGCCTGATTTTTTCTGTGGGTGTTTCAGCCCTGGAGCATCCACAAAGTCAGCACCTAGAGTCCACAGAGCGCAGGACCCCTGACTCCCAGCCCCCCTGCTCTAACCCACTAGCCCCCGCTCCCCTCCCAGAGCCAGGGAGAGAACCCAGGACCCCTGACTCCCAGCCCCCCTGCTCTAACCCACTAGCCCCCGCTCCCCTCCCAGAGCCAGGGAGAGAACCCAGGACCCCTGACTCCCAGCCCCGCTGCTCTAACCCACTAGCCCCCGCTCCCCTCCCAGAGCCAGGGAGAGAACCCAGGACCCCTGACTCCCAGCCCCGCTGCTCTAACCCACTAGCCCCCGCTCCCCTCCCAGAGCCAGGGAGAGAACCCAGGACCCCTGACTCCCAGCCCCGCTGCTCTAACCCACTAGCCCCCGCTCCCCTCCCAGAGCCAGGGAGAGAACCCAGGACCCCTGACTCCCAGCCCCGCTGCTCTAACCCACTAGCCCCCGCTCCCCTCCCAGAGCCAGGGAGAGAACCCAGGACCCCTGACTCCCAGCCCCGCTGCTCTAACCCACTAGCCCCCGCTCCCCTCCCAGAGCCAGGGAGAGAACCCAGGACCCCTGACTCCCAGCCCCGCTGCTCTAACCCACTAGCCCCCGCTCCCCTCCCAGAGCCAGGGAGAGAACCCAGGACCCCTGACTCCCAGCCCCGCTGCTCTAACCCACTAGCCCCCGCTCCCCTCCCAGAGCCAGGGAGAGAACCCAGGACCCCTGACTCCCAGCCCCGCTGCTCTAACCCACTAGCCCCCGCTCCCCTCCCAGAGCCAGGGAGAGAACCCAGGACCCCTGACTCCCAGCCCCGCTGCTCTAACCCACTAGCCCCCGCTCCCCTCCCAGAGCCAGGGAGAGAACCCAGGACCCCTGACTCCCAGCCCCGCTGCTCTAACCCACTAGCCCCCGCTCCCCTCCCAGAGCCAGGGAGAGAACCCAGGACCCCTGACTCCCAGCCCCGCTGCTCTAACCCACTAGCCCCCGCTCCCCTCCCAGAGCCAGGGAGAGAACCCAGGACCCCTGACTCCCAGCCCCGCTGCTCTAACCCACTAGCCCCCGCTCCCCTCCCAGAGCCAGGGAGAGAACCCAGGACCCCTGACTCCCAGCCCCGCTGCTCTAACCCACTAGCCCCCGCTCCCCTCCCAGAGCCAGGGAGAGAACCCAGGACCCCTGACTCCCAGCCCCGCTGCTCTAACCCACTAGCCCCCGCTCCCCTCCCAGAGCCAGGGAGAGAACCCAGGACCCCTGACTCCCAGCCCCCCTGCTCTAACCCACTAGCCCCCGCTCCCCTCCCAGAGCCAGGGAGAGAACCCAGGACCCCTGACTCGCAGCCCCCCTGCTCTAACCCACTAGCCCCCGCACCGCTCCCAGAGCCAGGGAGAGAACCCAGGACCCCTGACTCCCAGCCCCGCTGCTCTAACCCACTAGCCCCCGCACCGCTCCCAGAGCTCCGATTGGAACCCAGGAGTCCTGAGTCCCGGTTCAGGGCCCTGTCGGTTCTACCGTGTTCTCATCTATGTTCCTGCTGCCCCCAACTCCCAACAGGCCGTTTCTGTGCTGTCCCAGGCTTCCTCCAAGCAACTCAAACTCTGTGTTCGCTGTTCCATCTAGGAGATTGCTCCTATGTGTCCAGATCTGTCGCCAAAGGGGGCTCGGTGAGCATCTCACTTAACACATCAGAAACCACCCTGGATCTCTGCAAGCTGAACAGGTCGACTTCGAAATGGGATCCTGTCAGCAGCTTCGTTAAGGGGACCCAGATAAAGCTCATCAGCGACTTCCAGGAGCAAGTCTCGGTCTCCAATGGCACCTTCGTGGTGGAGAACGTGAGCCAAGGGGCTGATGGGAATTATGTGTTTCAAGACACCAGTGAAAAGTGCCTGGCTCAGATAGCACTGACAGTGGTGGGTAAGTTCTGCCTGTGGGACTCTGTGTCCCAGTTTAATCCTTGGTGTGGGTGCTGGAGGGTGTGAATTTTCCCTTTCAACTCAGGGATGAAAATCTTCCAATGAGCCCCCAGCTGCATATGAAACTGTGTCCAGCCATTGCTCAGACACAGATTAAGGTCTCCTGGGGCCCTGGGCTGGAGTAAGTGGGGGGATCCCAGCACTGGAACCATGGCCCCGTCCCACCCCTTCTGCCTGCCATACTGCCCCCACCCCGCACCTTGTACCTGCAGTCCCGCCCACTGCCCCACCCACTCCGCCCCTTCCACTTTCAGCCCCACCCACAGCCCTGCCCCATCCCGCCCCTTCCACTTGCAGCCCTGCCCACTGCCCCACCCATCCCACCTCTTCCGCCTGCCATCCCTCCCCCTTCTACTCCTTCTGCCGGTGGCCCCACCCACTGTCCCATCCCATTCTACCTGTGGCCACTCCATCCCTCCCCTCCCCTGTGGCCCTACCCACTGCCCCACCCCATCCTGCCCCTTCAATTTGCGGCCCCACCCACTGCCCCACCCTATTCCCCCTGGCTCCATCTCTGTTCCTCCCACAGCCCTGCCCCTTCCTCGAGGCCCTACCCCCCCAACTCACTCCTTCCCAGATCTCCCACACCCACACTGTGGCCCCGAGACCTGAGGAGCTCTATGCCCCCACCACATCCCCAGTGTTGTGGTGTGAAGTGAGAGATCTTCCAGCCCCGGGACCTCAATGGTGGAGGGAGATTTTTCCAGGGGCCCCATATTGGCTGGGGCTCCTGGGCACAGGCCCTGTTAGCCCATGAGGCAATCCGCCACTGCCTTGCTGTATTCACTCCACTTGTGTTGTGCCTCCCGTGCGGCCCGGAGAGCTTGTGCGGATCATGAAACCCTTTAATTCTTTCTGCCCACCTAACGCCACATCTGCCCCGCTCTCCCCTGCAGCGCTGTGTGGCCCCAAGCAGCCCCAGAGCCAGGCACTGCACTAGGCAGGGCAACCTTCTGATCATCCAGAACAAGAGCGTCCGAGACAGGTCGGGGGCCCAATGAACTGACTGGGGAGTCGTTCAGGCTTAGTCAGTGGGATCACTCTGGCTCCTCGTGATCGGACGCACCCTGAGACACCTCTGCTCCTTCTTGTCTCCTTCCAGGCTCTTCTGGCAGCCCGTCCCAAAGCAGTGCTCATCAAAAGGGTGAGTGAAAGCTAACGGAGTAGGTTCGGGAGGGAGGGAGGAAGGGGTCGTGGCAGAGAAAGGCTGGCTTTGTAATGAAGGCACTTGGGTCATGCCCAGCTCTGTTATAGGCGCCTTCTATGATCTGGGGTAAATCTCTCAATCTCTCTAGGCTGCAGTTCCCTCCAGCTGTAAAGTGAGGAGAGGAATCCTTCCTTTATCTGTTCAGACTGGGGCAATTGACACCATGTCTGTGTGCAGCCTGATCTCAGCGGGGGCAGGGACTGTCTCTCGCTGTGTGTCTGTGCGGTGCCTGGCACAATGGGGCCCTGATCTAGGCTGGGGCAGGGACTGTCTCTCCCTGTGTCTGTGCAGCGCCCGGCAGAACGGGGCCCTGATCTAGGCTGGGGCATACAGTGTGAGAGAATTGTCCAAAGCTAAAAATAAACCAAGGTCACCCCGCCTGGATTTTCCCCTGCATTCATATGTGGCATCCACTCTAAGGGAAGATAACAGCTGCACCTGAGTCTCTGGCAAGAAGTAACATCATCTAGAGGAAGAATATTGTCTCCTGCCCCCATAGTTCCAAGAGACATGATCTCCTCCTTGCCAATGCAGTGTTCACTCTGAAGCCTACTGATGACAATCTAAATGACACCCTGGGTAAACACTTTGTGGCTTAGCCCAGGTGGCCTCAGCAAGCCCAGACAAAAGAGAGAACTTGTGGCTAGCTAGACACCATTAAGGACCTTGCAGGTTTAGTTTCAGGAGTCAGGCTTGCAACAGCCCTTGTGCTCTTCTTCCTTTATATGCAGGTGCCGCGGCGGCCTGGTACTGGTGTATGTTTCCTATCTTGAGTCTGCTCCGATGGCCGTAGGTTTGCATCTCTGCTTGTGAGCTAAAGCACAGACGTGAGAAGCGTAATGGAAGAAGCATCACCCTACGAAGAGTTCTTTACTCACCCACAAACACCCAGAGCAGTAACCAAACAACTGCAGCTCCCTGCAGCCCATTGGCCTCCTGAAAGCTGATAACCACACGGTCTGTTTCACACAGACTCTGTCATGCACACCCACACAGAGTCCCTTTCACACTCACCTCCCAGCACAAACTTATATTATTGTTGTTATTACTACTTGGTACTTCCTGCAATGCACATATATTCTCTGTAATTTTATTCTTTCAATGGGTGCTATTTTAATGTTTTGACGGCTCTGTGCATTTCATCATTTTTATTTCTCTCTTACACTTCCCTTTAATTCTTTGAGCAGTGAGTTCTAAAATGCTGAACGTGTCCTGGCCGGACTAATTATCCATCTGGTAATTTTTAAAATATATATATATTATATCTAGGTTTTTTGTGTCTACCGGTGGTGCACATCCGCACATCCAGAGATGCCTTGGTGCACATAACACAATGTATTCTGCACATGGATGGAAAAAAAATAGAGGGAACATTGAACAAGAACTGAGAGTCCTTTTAAAAAAAAAAACGTATTGTAAGAAAGCCCTGGAGGTCAGGGCTATATTGATCCACCAGCCACTCAGCACTTCATAGCAACCCTGGGGGAAGGAGGCCTGTTACTGGAGAACTGACCCCTGGAGCCAGGAGAATCTCTCAGAGCCATTAGCAGCTACGCAGTAGTAGCGATGATCCACTTTTTGCAGGTTCCTATTCTGTTCATTAGACTAGAGGGTGGTAGAGTTAACACTAATTATGTTAGTAATTACACACACACACACACACACACACACACACACAGAGCAGATCTGCTCCCTTTCCCACCCCTACACATACACACTGATTCATTACAACATTTTGCATCAATCTCTCTCCTTTCATCCTCACATATCTGGGGCAAATTCCCAGCTCTTAGGGATTCCTATTTTAAAACAAATGCCATGGGGTCTCCTTGCTGCGCATTGGAGGACCTTGGAGTGTTATGCTTACAAGAAGCACACGGGATCTTTTTCAGGGGAAAAGGCAATACGCCACATTTATTGAAGATACAACTTTTAGCATATGCATTCAATCACACCACACACACACACACACACACACTGTCCCACCAGTCGATGTTATAGTTACCAGTCCAGAGTCCGGATCAATCTAGTGGCCAGCTAGGTTGATCTCGGGTAGGGAGGAGCCGGGTTCCGTCGGTCGCGACACAATGCTCTGGGGAAGTCTTGGCAGGACGAACCCAAAGTTTCATGGCAAGGCCCCCTGTTTCTATAGTGATTTTCCTTCATTGGGACCAATGAGTTTTGCACCGTCATGCTGTAATCAATTGTTGTTTGATGAGTGCTTGTTTTCTTAAATTGTCCTTCTCATTCTTTACATCAAGTTCCTCAGGGAGTTGTCCCACCTGGTTTTGATCACCGCTATCTTGTCCCCATTGATAGGTGCCTGTCTCACCTTTAGAGTCGTCAATCTGCCCTCCTTCAATAGGGGCGTGTTGTGGCCTCCTGGCGCCCTTGTGTCTATCTCCGGCTCCTCCCTAGACCATCTGGTTCAGCAATGGCCTTCACAATTATCTCTTAACCCACACGTTCCTCATTCACACACAAAACACAATTAATTTACACAGAACATTTTGAACAGGAACAGCAAATTGCAATGCCAACCCCCTCCCCCCCCCCAAATCCTGGCATTCCTTTACTTCTTTTAAAATGCTAAACCTACAACAAATTGGTGACCCTGAAAGGATCTGGCCTTGAAATCAGTCCAGACACAGATTCTGGCTGATGGCCCATTAGGCCGTTCCTTTCTGCGATTCAAAAAGGCTCACTGGCAGAATATGATCGAATCATACACCAATACATTCAATACATACTATATTATTATTCTTTATCCTTCATTCTAAATTATATAAAATACAAACAGAAAATCTTACTACTACAAAATCACCTCCCAGCTCCTGCTCACTTCTCCTGTCTTTATACATCACCCTTTTGGCCATAGCTTCGCACTGGGACATCACATTCAGCTGTTTGTTCATTATAACCCCTAAGTCCTTTTCTGGGTCACTGCTTTCCAGGAGACAGTCCTCCATTCCATAGGTCTGAACTCCATTCTTTGGTCCTACATGTCTGATCTTGCATTGGGCAGTTTTGACACACATTTTGTTTGAATGGGCCCAGCTAGCCACATTAACGAGATTGCTCTGTTCAGCTGCCCTTTAATTAACGTTCCACCAATCTTTGGGTCTTCCACAAATTGTCACAGCAAGGATTTTAGGTTGCCTTCCAGATCGTTGATGAAAATGTTGAATCACATCAGGCCTAAAAACATATTGAATGATGATTCCCCTTTGCCAACTACTGTTTGAGACCTGTCAGTTGACCCATTAGTCATGTACTTCATCAGTGTTGCCTAGTGTTAGATTTTTATTGACACCAGGCCAAATTCATGAATGGACGCTGCAAGATGGAAGGATGCTGTGAAATGTTAGGACCATGCATGGATGCAACAAGTTGCAAGGACCATGCTTGGATGATGTGAAATGCAAGGACTGTGGTAAGGGTATAGCCTCACCAGGCATGACCATGGCATCTTTCCTTCATTAAACTTAGAATCGATTTGTCCTTCCATGTCTTGCATCATTCACATGTGACCGCAGCACACTTGCCTGTAGGCAAACAGTGGGGGAATCTTCAACCCAACTCTTGTGGATTAGCCAAATTTCCATTTGGTGCCTCAGCTTAAAGTGTCTATTTGTGACAACTGGGCCCATAAGGGAAGAGTGGGAGATTCAGAAAGATTAACACAGTGTGGCAAAGCTCTGACCTTGGCCCAGTGGGTCCCGCGCTTCCAGGCGGTTTATGCTAGCCACAGAGGCTCACTGCGACCCTCCACGTAGCCCTTCTCTCTCTAGGGCCAGAGTTACAGTCTACTGAGCCCTTTTCATCATAAGCCAGCAAGGAGGTTGGTGAGATAACTCCCACAGTCTCTGTTGTCCCTAGGGGCTTATTCAAGAACAGTTTAGCCTCCTGTCCTGACAGGGGCCTGTCTTTCCCTCCCAGGAGGTGTTTCTGTAGTGGCGGGTTGGGGAGAATCCGGGCCCACTCTCTACCCCGGGTTCCAGCCCAGAGACCCTAGTGGCAGCAGCTGTTGACAGCTGACCTTTCACTGCCAGAACTGTTACACTTCCCTGGGCCCCTTCCCCACAGCTCTCCCGCTTCTCTCTCTCAACGCCTTCTTCACCCTTGCTTTAGTGCTCCCTTTCCAGTGGCTTGAGGATGTCTTCATTACCCAGCCCTTCAGCCGCACGTCCTCTCCTCTGGCTCCCTTTCCCCCCCGCCCCCGGCCTGACTGGAGTGAGCCCTTTTACAGTCTCAGAGAGGCCTTACTTAGAGTCAGGTGTTCACATTAGCTTAACAGCCTCACCTGACTCTTTGCAGGTTAATTGGAGTCAGTTGTTCTCATTAGCCTAACCTGGTCAGTCAGGGAACAGAAAACTGGAGGGATAGCTCAGTGGTTTGAGCATTGGACTGTTAAACCCAGGGTTGGGAGTTCAATCCTTGAAGGGGCCATTATAGGGATCGGGGCAAAATGTGCAGGTCCGCGGCTACAGCTCCCGGTGTATCCACACCTGCTGCTTCGACGCTCGCCCATCGCCACAGGACTTGATATGATGTGATATGATATGATATGATGTCGAGACTTGCACGTGAATTGGATTAAAGTGAGGGAGAGTTGCGCGACGTCAGCCTCACTCGGATAACCAGGACGCCTACGTGTCTTGTCGTGCTCTTAAGCGTTCCACAATGCTTGCTGTCACCACCTTCCTGACCGTTGAACCAGGTTGCCTCAGTCAGCCGGATCCAGCCTTCGCATGCAATGGGTAGACAGGCCCTAACTCACCGAGAGTCTCATACTCATCGGCTACCCTTACCTAGTTTAGCCTGCTAGTTGAGATGGTCTCTGGGGTGTGGCCGCTGTCGCATGCTGACAGCTACTTGGAGCCACAAGTGAGGGCTGGGTGTCAAGTGGGGACCAAAGTGGATGAGCTACTCCTAGGAGTACGGCTGCTCCCCCATCAGAGGTACTACCCCTCCCTGACAACCCCATACACCCCTAAGTCTGAGTTAGAGATGGAGAGAAAAGATACAATAAAACACGAACACTAGAATCAGAGCGATGCAGTCAGGACACCTGGGTTCTATTGTCTGCTCCCCCACTGACTCAGGCAAGTCATTGAAACTCTCTGTTCCTCGTTTAACTCATCTGGGGCTAACATTAGCTGCCCCTTGCAAAGCAAGCCGAGGTTCTCGGGTGGAACAAGCAGCGCACAATGGTTTGGTTTCTGTCTCTCAGCTCTGCGTGACTACAGACGACCACAGCCTCCGTTCTAATTTGCCTGCGGTGGTCTCTGAGGTTTCCTAAGCCTGTCTTAAGAGAGGTTCGCTCTCACAGGCCTGACCACAGTCCCTGTAATACAGCAGCTCTCCGAAGCAAAAGCCGTCCCTCTTTGCCCTCCCCCTGCCTTTCTCAAACAGGGAGAGTCCAAAATGCCGGCGCACAATTTCGTACAAGCAGGATTTTCTTTCCCACCTTAAGGGGAGTCTGATTTTGACTCCAACCTCATGGGTGGTGGGTATCAAAGGCCAGGTCAGGCTAAGCCTCCCCTGACCCAGGCCGTGGTCCCGCCCATGTTCCACCCTGAGGCCCTGCCCACAATCCCGCCCCCTCTCCCCACAAGCCAGCGGGGACTCACTGAGCTCCAGCCCGTGGCCTGGAGCTCGGGCCTGCCGGCAGCCCGGCGCAGTGCTCATGCCGGCCCCGGGGGGTCAGTGGCTCAGGGCAGCACTGGAGCCAGCCCAGTGAGGCTCTGGGGCCAGCCTGGCGCTGCAGGGGGTGGGTGGACGCGGCTGGGGCAGGCGGGCCAGGGTTCCTTCGGCCATGGGGGTCAGTCTTGGGACTCCTCTGGCCGCCAGTGGGGCGGGGCCTAGGGTGGAAAGAGCGGGGCAGGCGGGCTAGCCTCCCCAACGGGGGGAGGGCGTTCACCCACCGCCCATGTGCAACCTCCACCCCATCACCCCACGCAATAAATAACAACCCAGCTCCTGATTCTCTCATCAACAATTAGAACTTGCTCTATTTTGAGTAAGCGCTTTTTGAGGTGGTGAATTTTAGAGACAGGAAACAGACGAGTTAGAGCAAATGGCTCCTTTTCATCACTCCCAGGAGGTTAGCAGTGGGGAGATCTGCTATCTAAGGGACTTATCTGTCCCCCATCCCTGTGGCCTGTGAGCAGCTCACTGTCTTTAATGTATTGCCTCTCCCAATGCCCCTGGGGAGCAGGGAAGTGCTGTGATCCCCATTGTACACATGGGGAACTGAGCAAGGCTAAGAAACATGCCCGAGTTCACACAGGGAATCTGTGTCAGAACAAAGACTTGAACCTCGGTCATCCAAGTCCTAGGCTAGTGCCTCACTGTACATCTACACTGCACACTAAGCTCAGGCTCTGAATCAGGTTTGTGTCCAAGCCCCCCTTCCGTCCACACACAAATCAGTCTGACTCAGGTCAGTGAGCAGTCAGGACCCGGGTCCTAAGACTCAGCTGGCGAGAGGGAGCGGGGAGGATCAGAGCCAAGTCCCACAGTAACGCAGGTCCAAACCACTCATTTTGCAGTGTGGACGCAGCTCAAGTCAGAGACCTGAATTAGAAGGCCTGCGTGGTGCAGAATGGATGAGTTAGCGTGGCAGTGAGGCCTGGTCCAGCAGCCAAGTATGTCTACACTGCAATGTAATCTCAGGGTTCGAACTCAGGCTCCAAGCCGAACCCACCTTCTCTCTACACGCAAATAGCACCAACCTAGGGCTCAGGTCCAAGGTCTCTGGGCCCCACAGGGATAGAAGGTCCGAGTCTGAGTCAAACCAGGACCCAGGGTTCAAGCCCTATTGCTTTGCTGTGTAGACGCAGTCCAAGTGGACTCGTGCTCTGGGAGTCTGCCAAAAGAATCCCACAGGCTGATTTTCTTTGTCCTCTGGACAGTCAAGTCTGGTGGACAGTCAAGTTTTCCCACATGGCAACATGAACAAAGGGCTGGAGTGACCATGTTTCCGGAGGGTGGTTAGCAAGTCTGGGATACGGGTGGCTGGACATGGGCCCGCAGAATGCAGTGTAGATGCTGGAGGCCCAGGTTGGAACCCAGGATTCAACAATTCCTAACCTGCAGTTACAAATGAGTGTAGATGCTCAAGCCCTAAGTTAATAAACCCAGGGTTTGCTAACTCGAGTGCTACTAGCCCAGGGCTTGCATTGCAGTGTAGACACACCCTTAACAACTCCACCGTTCTCCTTCACCTTGAGGTGGCTCGAGGTACTGGTACTAGGTCTGGGTTTAATTTTTGTTATTACTGTTAATTATCATTATTATTAACCCCAAGAGCTCCGAGCAGGGAGTACTCCAGAGAGAGGAAAGATAGCCCATGGTTAGGCTGCAGGCTTGGGTTTAATCCTCTCCCGCAGGTGCCCTGCATGACCGTGGGCAAAACATTTTGATGCTGCCGAATCTTCATTTTGCACTGGAAAAAAAAAAGCTTTCAGTCAAAAACAGTTCATCTAGCTGTAGCCTTGGGCCTTTCTAGGTCAAACTCAGCATTTTCAACTCCTCCCCAAACCCAGTCAACACCCAATGCATCTCCCGGAGCCAGGGCCGGCTCTAGGCACCAGCCAACCAAGCACATGCTTGGGGCGGCACATTTTCAAGGGCAGCATTCTGGCCGACTTTTTTTTTTTTTTTTTTTTCCTTTTTATGCTTTGGGTGGCAAAAGCCTAGAGCCGGCCCTGGCAGCAGCAGCGCGTGGCCCTGGGGCCGCTGCGGTTCGCGCCGCGGGGGAGCAGCGCCCACACCTTGTGGCTGGGCCGGGCAGGCTCCGGGCAGGGGACACTCGGGCTGGGAGCTGCCCCTTGGGGCACATGGAGCCGCCTGCAGAAGCCGCAGGGCGGCCGCCTCCCCAGCGCCGCAGCCGGCCAGAGCCATAAAGGGTCTGCGGCAGGGCGGCCAGAAGCAGCAGCGGGGCCATAGAGGGCGGGGTGCTGCCGTGCGGGGTCCGCGTCCCGCTCTCCGGGGCTCCGACCCCTCTGGGGCTGCCCCAGCTCCTCAGCCCCCTGCCGGAGCCATCCCCCAGCTCTGCCCTCCCGGGTCCCGGCCGGTCCTGGAGGCGGGAGCCCTGGCTGGAGGGACCCTGGGCTGAGGCGCGGCCCGGGAGCCCTGCTGCTTACCCCAACCCTGCCAGCGCTGGACCGGGTGGAGGTGAGGGAGGAGCAGGCAGAGTCAGCACTGGTGGGGGGGAGCCCAGGGCTGGGGCGGCAGGAGGAGCGGGTGGGGTGGGGGAGAGAGCCCAGCACTAGGGTGGCAGGGGGGTGTGGATGGGGTGGAGTTGGGGGGAAGAGCCCAGGGCTGGGGCGGCAGTGGGGGGTGGGTGGGATGGGGGTGAGAGCCCAGGGGTGGGGTGGGAGGCGGCCAAATTTTTTTTTGCTTGGGGCAGCAAAATACCTAGAGCTGGCCCTGCCCGGAGCACTGCTGTCACACGCTCCCAATGCTTTCCTTCACTCCCTTCCCAAGCGGATTGCTGTATTCGACACCAGATGCCGTTTACAAGTCGGCTTTTGGTGGTCGAGCCAATCTGGAGGCAACAAAGGCATGGGTCACTGGAGCAAGGTCCACATCAGGGAGAAACTCCACCTCCTGGGTTCCAGGTAGATGGGAAGAAGCCACCGTGTCTGCAATGTCTTTGTAAAAATTCTGGTGAAAACTTAGGCCCCTTTGGAGGAGCACCTTAAAAACCTAACCGGGTATCTCACAAAGAGAAGAAAAATAATCAGTTTCATTTTCCCTCTGAGTCATTGATATGAGTGGTTCTCAAGCTGCGGTTTGTCGTAACACTCAGCTCTGTCAGGGACACACAGGCCAGACAAGGATCTGGCGTACACGGGATCTCCAGCTTACAAAGGGGTCTGCAGGATGGAAGACACGGATAGAAGTTGATCTGCATGCAGTTGGAGTTCCAACCCAAAGGCTGGTTTCGGTCATTGGCTTCACTTTGCTTCCCTTCGCTGTGTCTGTTTCTAGTGGTAGATCAGTTTGTTTGGATTTTTTTTTCTCTTTTACTGTTTGATTTGTTGGGGGTGCTGAAGGACATACAATTCTTCCACCAAACTGAAGGATGTTTTGGGGTGATCTCCCTGCCTCGCACGGCATCATGGTGCTAAGTCATCATTGGCGGAAATCTCTTATCCCCAAAGTTTACCAAAATCATTCTTCTGAAGAGCAATTTGTTGGTGCTGTTGAAATGCAGCAGATCGCATCAACGGGCCGGTAGTTTAAAAACCTTCCCCTCTAAGCCTCAACCAAGAGGATCTTCAACCTTTCCCCAGTTCAGTCAAACAAATTAAACACTGTCCTATACTCTCTATACACTCATGAAATCCAAGCCGACAGGAGTTTTGCTGTTGACGTCAGTGGCTTTCACCCACAATACCTTTTCTTTTCAGGATCAAAGTAGGAAATATTTGCAAGTGCTCTTAGCAGCAGCTGGTCCATTGCCTGCCACTGCGCTCTTCATTCATTGTGGTTATGTTCAGAGAGATTTTAGCAGAGAGGTTCAAAATCATCTGGGGGAGGATTTGGATTAGCAAAATCAATAGGAATTTGATTTGCAAAGCCCTCAGTCACACTGAAAATCTCAGTCTCTGTTGAGACATCATTAACTTGCAAATGACCTCAAAAAGCGAGTTCAAAGTAGTTTCAGTTCCTACCCCTGCACCTACATATTCCTTCTCTTTTTTGGTCAATAATGTGGGGTAATTATGACTCATTTTTCTCTTTCAGGGTATTGCCTAATTAATCCCAATGACTAATTCCAGCATTGTGTTTTGCTGTAATTGACTGTGTATTTTATTTTGAGACCTATTTTGAGACTGTGACTCTGTTACTTTCACAATCCGATGGTTTGTTGATTTATTTGGGTGATTGTTCAGGGTGAGTGCCTGACATCAGTCACTATGAATGACTGTGTCATAGTTTATTTCATGTTCACAATCCAAAGCTGTTGTTTAAATGAAGTTTTTCCTTAGCAAGACAACAATAATGATAATTAATAATCCCTAGCTCGTATCTAGCATTTTTCACCAGTAGATCTCAAAGCGCTTTACAAAGGAAATCAGTATCATTATCCCCAGTCACAGGTGGGGAAACTGAGGCATGGACCGTGGCTGTGACTTACCCACCGTCACCCAGCAGGCCAGTGACAGAGCCAGGAAAAGGAGCCAGGTCCCCTGAGTTGCCTCTCATCAATTATTTACTCCCACTTTCCTTTAAGGAACCTGTCAGAGGGACCTATCCCAGCTGGCTTCAGCCCTACTCGCTGCCTCAGTTTCCCTTCAGATGGTTCTCTCCGCTCCCAGCGCTGTTAGGCCTTAACCCACCTGCTAAGGGCTTGTCGACACTTGGAAATGTACCTATATGGTATTCCGGAATAGTTCTTTTGCTATTAACCCTCGTATGGACCCTCTTGCTCCAGAATAAAAGCCTCTTCACGGGGGATGCTATCGAATCAGCTATTCCAGAAGCATCATTCTGGAGTCGTTATTTCAGTACATTCCCAAATGGAAACAAGCCTTATAGGACAAAAAGCGGATCCTTTCCGGAGTTAAACTTCAAACGATTAAACCCACAATCAAAATATTCCATCTTCGCTCCTTAGTGACCCGGCCCTTCCTTCTGCCCGCCCGCCCGCTCACTCCCCCCGCCCCGATCCATTCCTTCTCCCCAGCACAGGGAAGCCTGCAAACCCCACCCCAAGGGAAATGCCCACCCAGCCTCTACTGTAGGTCCTGGCCCTGGTACTTTGTCCTACATAAGCAGTCGTCTCCTATGGCCCGTAGCTCCTCCCTCACTGAAAGGGGCGGGCCTTGAGTTCTGGTGGCTCCTCCCACTGCCTTGGGTTTCAAACAGGCCAGGAGGGAGAAGCGGGAATTGACAGGGAGGTTCTCTGTGAGGGTGGGGTCTTTCTCACTCCCTGATCCATGCACACATCTGGATAGAGCTCCTCTGAGCAGCAGCCGCTGATGTGGCTTTATGTAAGAGGACTGTTGCCCCCTTACTAACACTCAGTGGGGTGTTTTGGTTGCTAGCTCCCAGCGCTAAAAGGGGAGGGGGCGGTGGGAAATCAGGAGCCTGAGACTGACAGTCCCCAGGAACAATGGGGAGAGGCCAATGCTCAGGTCAGCCTGATTGACAGGGCGGGCAACAAATCGGGGAGTCAGGGGGCCGGGGGGGGGGGTTCCCGTCCTCCTCCGGGTGAGCTGGAATGGCCTGAGTCAGACAGAGCGGGGCAGAGCTAAGGAGAGAGCAGGGGCCCGAGCTAGGCTGCTGGGAGCAGAGCTGCAGCCCCAAAGCCAGAGCACAGCCAGAGAGAGCAGAGCTGTCCTGGGGGCAGAGCTGCAGCAACCGGAGCCAGAGGGGCCAGACAAGCAGCCCAGGGAGCTGGAGGCAGAGCAGCAGCAGCAGCCGTGCTGAGGCAGAGTGGAGCTGGAACCGGAGCTGGGGCTGGGGCTGGAGCCGGGGCTGGAGCCGTCCGGAGCGGGGTGCGATGAGCAGCTGGGGAGTGCGAGGGGGACCCTGGGCAGTGGGCCCAGCACAGGGAGACATCTCAGCCAAGAGGCTCTGCAGGCCAGACTTGGAGGGGGATCGTAACCCCGACCGGGCGGGGGCGATGCTGGGAAGAAGGGTCCTGCCACCTAGAGCCTGAGGGCGTGTGGCCACCGCCGGAGCAAGTGTCCAACCCGCAACGTCCCTGCAGCACAACCAGGGCCTGAGAAGGAGCCTGGGACCGACAAGGAACAGACTGTGAACTGCCCTGACGTTCCAGAGGCACTGTTTGTGAATTATGTATTTCAAGACAGCGATGGAAAGTGCCTGGCTCAGATAGCGCTGACAGTGGTGGGTAAGTTCTGCCCGCTGGACTCTGTGTCCCAGTTTAATCCTTGGTGTGGGTGCTGGAGGGTGTGAATTTTCCCTTTCAACTAGGGGATGAAAATCTTCCAATGAGCCCCCAGCTGCATATGAAGCTGTGTCCAGCCATTGGTTTTTTGTTTTTTTTTATGGGTCAGGACACCTTGCTCAGAGACAGGTTAAGGTCTCCTGGGGCTGTGGGCTGAAGCAAGTGGGGGGGGAGGGGGCTCCCAACACTGGAACCGTGGCCCCGTCCCACCCCTTCCACCTGTCAATCCTGCCCCAGTTCTGGGCCTTCCTCCTGTGGTCCCACCCCATTCCGCCCCATCTGTCTTTGACTCCTCCCACTTCCCCCACCACATTCCCCCGGGCCCCACCCCCGTTCCACTCACAGGCCTGCGCCATTCTGCCCCTTCCCTGCAGCCCCACCCCCACTCACTCCTTTCCATCTTCCCTCCCCTCCCCCCACCCCGCTGAGGCCCCTGAGATCTGAGGAGCTCTGTGCCACCACCGCAGCCCTGGGGCCTTGGTGGGGGAGATTTTTCCAGGGCCCCCAAATTGGCCGGGGCCCCCAGGCATGGGCCCTGCTGGCCTGTGTGGTCCGCCCCTGCCTCGCTGCATTCCCTCCACTTGTGTTGTGCCTCCCGTGCAGCACGGAGAGCTTGGGCAGAAAGAATTAAAGGGTTTCATGATCCGCACATCTAACGCCACATCTGCCCTGCAGCCCCAGAGCCCTGCATTGCGCTAGACAGGGCAACCTTGCGCTCTTCCAGAACAAGACTGCNGGCGGGGGCGATGCTGGGAAGAAGGGTCCTGCCACCTAGAGCCTGAGGGCGTGTGGCCACCGCCGGAGCAAGTGTCCAACCCGCAACGTCCCTGCAGCACAACCAGGGCCTGAGAAGGAGCCTGGGACCGACAAGGAACAGACTGTGAACTGCCCTGACGTTCCAGAGGCACTGTTTGTGAATTATGTATTTCAAGACAGCGATGGAAAGTGCCTGGCTCAGATAGCGCTGACAGTGGTGGGTAAGTTCTGCCCGCTGGACTCTGTGTCCCAGTTTAATCCTTGGTGTGGGTGCTGGAGGGTGTGAATTTTCCCTTTCAACTCAGGGATGAAAATCTTCCAATGAGCCCCCAGCTGCATATGAAGCTGTGTCCAGCCATTGTCTTTTTTTATGGGTCAGGACACCTTGCTCAGAGACAGGTTAAGGTCTCCTGGGGCTGTGGGCTGAAGCAAGTGGGGAGGGGGAGGGGGCTCCCAACACTGGAATCGTGGCCCCGTCCCACCCCTTCCACCTGTCAATCCTGCCCCAGTTCTGGGCCTTCCTCCTGTGGTCCCACCCCGTTCCGCCCCATCTGTCTTTGACTCCTCCCACTTCCCCCACCACATTCCCCCGGGCCCCACCCCCGTTCCACTCACAGGCCTGCGCCATTCTGCCCCTTCCCTGCAGCCCCACCCCCACTCACTCCTTTCCATCTTCCCTCCCCTCCCCCCACCCCGCTGAGGCCCCTGAGATCTGAGGAGCTCTGTGCCACCACCGTAGCCCCAGGGCCTTGGTGGGGGAGATTTTTCCGGGGCCCCCAAATTGGCCGGGGCCCCCAGGCATGGGCCCTGCTGGCCTGTGTGGTCCGCCCCTGCCTCGCTGCATTCCCTCCACTTGTGTTGTGCCTCCCGTGCAGCACGGAGAGCTTGGGCAGAAAGAATTAAAGGGTTTCATGATCCGCACATCTAACGCCACATCTGCCCTGCAGCCCCAGAGCCCTGCATTGCGCTAGACAGGGCAACCTTGCGCTCTTCCAGAACAAGACCGCCCTCTCCTGTCCGCCAGGAGCCTAACAACATGACACTGGAGTCGTTCACTGTTGTTCCCTCCTCGTGATCAGGGCCAGCTCTAGGTTTTTTGCCGCCCCAAGCAAAAAAATTTTTGGCTGCCCCCGGTCCCAGCCCTGGGCTCCTCACTGCACTCCCCTACTGCCCCAGCCCTGGGATCCCGCACTCCCCTGCTGCCCCAGCCCTGGGCTCCCCCTACTCCCCCACCATTGCCCCACACACACACCTCCTGCCGCCCCAGCCCTGGGCTCTTCTCTCTTCTCTCTCCCCCCACCTGCACCCTCCTGCCGCCCCAGCCCTGGGTCACTGGTAACTCACTCCCAGGGCGGGTCATTCAGCAGGAATTTGGGATGTGCACAGAACACAGACAGGATTGGTTCCCATATGGTTACAGAACTGCAGTAAAGTAGAACAATTTTCAGCTTGTGTGATTGAAGGATATCTGGATGCATATTATAAGACTGTCCTACATAAATGAGGAAAAGTTGAGGTGCCTTTATTATTATTGAATGTTAAAATATGGTATTCCTGCCCTTCCCAGTGCAGCTCTCCATTCACAGCCGGCTGCAGCATGAGGTCTCAGCTTCCTCACTCCCTCCCCCTCTTTCCTGTTGGTAGTGGCCAAGGGAATGCTGGGAGATGTAGTTCTTTCCCTGCTCCAGGGCTGGCTCTATAGGCAGGGAGCTAACCAAGGAACTACAGCTCCCAGGGCCCCCTGTTGGTTCTCAGCTCCCAGGCTGGATCCCTGCTGCCCCTGCAAATGGGCTGCCCCAAGCACGTGCTGGCTTTGCTGGTGCCTAGAGCCGCCCCTGCTCGGGATTGGACTCTCCCTGAGAAACCTCTGCTCCTTCTCGTCTCTTTCCAGAGCCTTCTGGCAGCCCGTCCCAAAGCAGAGCTCATCCAAAGGGTGGGCGAAAGCAAAGGGAGTAAGAGGGGCTCAGAGGAGGGGAGAGGGGAGCGAGGCTGGCTTTATAGTGAAGCCACTTGGATCAATGCCCAGCTCTGTTCTAGAGTCCATCTATGATCTGGGGTAAATCACTTAATCTCTCCAGGCTTCAGTTCCCGCCATCTGTAAAGTGAGGCGAGGAATCCTTCGTGTGTTCAGACTGGGGCAATTTACAGCATGTCTGTGTGCAACCTTGGAACAATGGGGCCCTGATCTCAGCTGGGGCAGGGACTGTCTCTCCCTGTGTGTCTGTGCAGCGCTCGGCACAACAGGGCCCTGATCTCAGCTGGGGCAGGGACTGTCTCTCCCTGTGTGTCTGTGCAATGCCCAGCACAACGCGGTCCTGATCTCAGCTGCGGCAGTGACAAAAATAAACCGAGGTCACCCCGCCTGGATTTTCCCCTGCATTTCTATGTGGCATCCGCTCTAGGGGAAGATAACAGCTGGACCTGAGTCTCTGGCAAGAAGTAACATCAGCCAAAGGAAGAATATTGTCTCCTGCCCCCATAGTTCCAAGAGACATGATCTTGACAATGCAGTGTTCACTCTGAAGCCTACTGATGACAATTTAAATGACACCCTGGGTAAACACTTTGTGGCTTAGCCCAGGTGGCCTCAGCAAGCCCAGACAAAAGAGAGAACTTGTGGCTAGCTAGACACCATTAAGGACCTTGCTGGTTTAGTTTCAGGAGCCAGGCTTGCAACAGCTCTTGTGCCCTTCTTACTTTATATTCAGGTGCCGCGGCGGCCCGGTCCTGGTGTATGTTTCCTCTCTTGAGTCTGCTCCGATGGCCGTAGATTTGCATCTCTGCTTGTTAGCTAAAGCACAGACTTGAGAAGCATAACTGGAAGCAGCGTCGCCCTACGAAGAATTCTTTACTCACCCACGAACACCCAGAGGAGTAACACACCAACCAACTTGGCAGGAGACAGCTCCCTGCAGCCCATGGGCCTCTTGAAAGCTGATTGTGACACACAGACCGTGTGTGGTTGACTCTGTCACACACACATACACACACAGAGTCATAAATAAAGTGTATGTGGGTGGGGGATAGCTCTCTTTGATGGACAGCCAGCCAGCCCGTTAGCTGTAAAATCCCTCTGGGTAGCTGTTCTTTATTGCTTTACCTGTAAAGGGTTAAAAAGTCCCCCAGGTAAAGGAAAAAAAGTGGGCACCTGACCAAAAGAGCCAATGGGAAGGTAGAACTTTTTAAAATTGGGAAAGAAACTTTGCCTTTGTCTGTTTTCTGGGCTGGAGGGACAGAGCAGCCATGCTATAAGCACCTGAACCAGATATGATTATAAGTCATCAGATCCCGCCTAGAACTACTTCTCTGAGCTCCAAATGTGTACGTAGATCAGAATGTTTAGCTAGATGCGATTAGGGTTATTTCTTATTGGCTTGTGGACTCCTCTGTGCGAACCCCAGATGCCTTTGTTTGCTTGTAACCTTTAAGCTGAACCCCCAAGAAAGCTATTTTGGGTGCTTGATTTTTGGAATTGCTCCTTTAAAATCTAGCAAAAGCCTAAGGTCCGGCTGTATTTTCTTTCTTTTTGTTTTTAATAATATTTACCTTTTTTTAAGAACAGGGTTGGATTTTTGGTGTCCTAAGAGGTTTGTGCACATGTTGTTTGATTAGCTGGTAGCCACAGCTAATTTCCTTTGTTTTCTTTCTCAGCTCTTCCCCAGAGTGGGGGTGAAAGGGCTTGAGGGCACCCCACAGGGAGGAATTCCCAAGTGCTCCTTCCTGGGTTCAAAGGGGGTTTTGTTGCATTTGGGTGGTGGCAGCGTTTACCAAGCCAAGGTCAGAGAAAAGCTGTAACCTTGGGAGTCTAATACAAGCCTGGAGTGGCCAGTATTGATTTTTAAAAATCCTTGTGGGCCCCCACTTCTGCACTCAGAGTGACAGAGTTGGGATTCAGCACGTGCTCTCTCTCCCCCTTTAACACTCACCTCCCAACACAAACTTGTGGTGGTGGTGGTGTTGTTACCACTTGGTATTCCTGCAATGCATGTATATTCTCTGTAATTTTATTCTTTCAAAGTGTGCTATTTTACTGTTTTGACTGCTGTATGCCAAAGAAGTGTGTGTGTGTGTGTGTGTGTGTGTGTGTGTGTGTGTGTGTGTGTGTGTGTGTGTTTTCCCTCCCACACCACAAAAACAATAATGAAAATAAGTGAATACAAAGATTTCACAGTCTGTTCAAAAGCATCTGGCAGTCTGGATTTGGCCTATTGACTACCCCTAGGGTAAGACGTTTCACCCGTTCCCTCCCTTGCTCACTATAAACTGGTGTTCACAGGAATTAGCAAGACCAATGGTCCATTTAGTCCAGTGTCTAATGGCAGTTGGTACCAACTACTTCAGAGGAAGATAACTGAATTTAACTACGTATCTGCTCTAATTGGGGGCCCAGATCAGAGAATATCAAATCCAGATGAACCGGAGAATGGAGAAAAGTGATGCTGGAGCACCATCTAGTGGCCACGGGAGAGATCGCCCCCTCTGGCCCTGGGATCCTGGTTCGTNAGGGGGCGGAGTTGGGGCGGGGACTTTGAGGAAGGGGCGGAGTTGGGGCGTGGGCGGGGCTGGGGGTGGGGCCGGGGTCCGGTGGAGTGTCCTCCTTTTGGAGGCTCGAAATATGGTAACCCTAGCTTCTGCAGACTGAGTGCATTGCACACACCACCAGGGGCTCCCTGCAGCCTTCTATTTGGATAGAGATCAAGGCCAGAAGAGACCATCAGCTCATCTGGTCTGGCTTCCTGTATAAGCCAGGTCAGAGAATTTCACCCCTGTACTGAGCCCAATAGCTTGTGTTTTGCTGAAGCAACTTCCAGAAAGGAAGCTAGTCTGGATTTGAAGACATCCAGAGACAGAGAATCCACCATTTCTCCTGGGAGTTTGTTCCAATGGTTAAATGTGGAATCAGTCATCTGTTGGCTGTGCAACAAAATATGGACAGAGGAGGAAGTACCAGAAGAATGGACCCTTGGTATCATAATCAAATAACCAAAGAAAGGTGATCTAAGCAATTGCTCCCCTCCAATTTGAGCAACTCTTCTATCTGTCACAGGAAAAGTATTAGCAACACTCCTCCTGAACAGAATGAAAGGGAAGATGGATACCATTCGACGTGAACAACAATCTGGATTTAGACAACGGAGATCATGCACAGACGCTATTTTCACCCTGAGATGGATTATTGAACACAATTGAATTTCAAGGCAGTCTTGCCATCAATTTTGTGGACTTTCCAAAGGGATTCGATAGTGGAAAATTGTGGAACAATATGGAATTCCAACAAAATTAATCAACATTCTGAAGGCATGCTGCGTCAGCTCTAAATGCTGCATTAAAATGGATTGAGCAAACCATTCAGCATCAAAACAGGTGTAAACAGGGGTGTGTCCTGTCTCCTTTTCTATTCATGCGAGTCAACTATGGATTAAAGCAATGCAACTGTGATACATATGGCCTAACATGGAACAACTCAAGGCTATTTGATCAAGACTTTGCTGACAAGATCGCTCTTATCAATGAAAATGCCAACAGACTACAAAAATGCACAAACCAAGTAAAAGAAATAATGGAGAAGACAGATCTGAGATTCAATGCAAAGACATGTAAAGTCATGTTAATGGGAACTACAGGGACAGAAATCAAATTACTGGACAAGACACCCTCTCACAAATCTATAAGAGAAGACATCAGTGGCTGGGGCATGGGCTGAGAATGGAAAAAGAACACTTACCAAATACCACCCTTAGATGGATGCCACAAAATGCAAGAAGAAAGAGGAAGACCGTGAAGAACATCGAAACAAACACTTCTGAATGACATGGAGCACCTCAACATGAAATGGGAAGATTTGGAGTTGACAGGCTAGGACGGCAAATGTGGGTAACCCAATGCGCAGTAAAGCACGGGATGGAATAAGGACTAAGGATGGAACGGCTTCCTTATGAGGAGAGATTAATAAGACTGGGACTGTTCAGCTTGGAAAAGAGACGACTAAAGGGGGATATGATAGAGGTCTATAAAATCATGACTGGTGCGGAGAAAGTAAATAAGGAAATGTTGTTATTTACTCCTTCTAACACAAGAACGAGGGAAGAAGAATCCGAAGAAGTGAGGTTTTTACCCACGAAAGCTTATGCCCAAATAAATCTGTTAGTCTTTAAGGTGCCACCAGACTCCTTGTTGTTTTTGAAGAACTAGGGATTACCCAGTGAAATTAATAGGCAGCAGGTTTAAATCAAACAAAAGGGAATATTTCTTAATGCAGTCCACCCATGGAACTTGTTGTCAGGGGATGTTGTGAAGGACAAAAGTGTAATTAGTTTCCAAAAACTATTAGATAAGTTCCTGAAAGATAGGTCAATCAATGGCTATTAGCCAAGATGGTCAGGGATGCAACCCCATGCGCTGGGGTTCCCTGAATCTCTGACTGCCAGAAGTTGGGACTGCATAACAGGGGATGGATCACTTGATGATTGCCTGTTCTGTTCATTCCCTCTGGGGCACCTGGCATTGTCCCCTGTTGGAAGACAGGATACTGGACTAGATGGACCCCTGGCCTGACCCAGAGTGGCCGTTCTAATGTTCTTAAGCCAAATAGACTGAGCTCTTTAAGTCTCTCACATATAGCAATTCTTCCATCCCTGAAATCATTTCTGTTTCTCTTCTCTGCACCCTTCCCTCCTTTTTACAACTAGCCACAATAGTTACTGGCGCTTGGGTGGCAAAAGCCTAGAGCCGGCCCTGGCAACAGCAGCACGTCCTGCACCAGGGGCGCCCTGGGGCCGCTGCGGTTCGCGTCGGAGAGCAGCGCCCGCACCTTATGGCCGGGCAGGCTCCGAGTGCAGGACACTCGGGCTGGGGGCTGCCCCTCGGGGCATACAGAGCTGCCTGCAGGTGCCACAGGGCGGCCGCCCCCCAGTGCTGCAGCCGGGGCTGGGCGAAGCGGACAGAGCCACCCAGGTACTGCAGCAGGGCGGCCACGAGCAGCAGCAGGAGCAGGGCCATAGAGGCCGGGGGCTGCCAGGCGGGGCCCGCGTCCCGCTCTCCGGGGCTCCGCTCCCTCTGGGGCTGCCCTGCCCCGGCTCCTCAGCCCCCTGGTGGGGCGGTTCCCCGGCTCTGTCCTGGCCGGTCCTGGAGGCGGGAGCCCTGGCTGGAGGGACCCTGGGCTGAGGCGCGGCCCAGGAGCCCTGCTGCTTACCCCGACCCTGCCAGCACTGGACCGGCTGGAGGCGAGGGGGGAGCGGGCGGAGTCAGCACTGGTGGTGGGGAAGCCCAGCGCTGGGGCGGCAGGCGGTGCAGATTGGGTTGGGGGAGAGCCCAAGGTTGGGGCGGCAAGGGGTGCGGGTGGTGGGGAGAGCCCAGGGCTGGGGTGGGGGGGCAGCCAAAAATTTTTTTGCTTCGGGTAGCAAAAAACCTAGAGTCGGCCCTGCAGAGATCCACTGCTCTACCCCCAATCCAACCCAACCTGCTTAGCCCATCCGCTCTTTAAAACAATTTAAATTATAACAGAGAAAAAAAATCTACTTTTCTGTTTTTAGAAAAGATCTGTGTCATAACCAGTAGTACAGTGTTCAGCTCCTGTCAAATGCAAAATGAAACAAAACCTGAACTATGGTGTTGCCAATGAGCCACCATAATTCACAGGAAAGTTTTCACTCCCCCTTTGATCCGAGCAGGGCCGGCTCCAGGGTTTTTGCCACCCCAAGCAGCTTTCTTCTTCAGCGTCGATTTGGTGGCAGGTCCTTCCCTCCAAGAGGGACCGAGAGACCCGCCGCTGAATTGCTGCCAAAGAGCCCGACGTGCCGCCCCTTCCCCTTGGCCGCCCCAAGCACCTGCTTGCTGAGTTGGTGCCTGGAGCTGGCTGTGGAGCCGAGAAATTTATCTTTGTCCAAATGCTACCTCGACGACAGTGAGTCTAGAGGAAGAAATGGGTGAAAAAGGTGAAATGTCATGTTGTCACATTTATGAATATATTGTGACAAAGTTCCTCCTCTATCTTGGTGGGTCCTGCGCTTATTGGCGGATTTTCTTGCCTCAGAGATTCACCATGTGGGTTGGGGAACAGCCCAGAGACCTTCCCCTCTGGAAGAACCCACAGTCCAGGTCAATTGGGAGGTTTGGGGGGAACCCAGGCCCGCCCTCTACTCCGGGTTCCAGCCCAGGGCCCTCTGGACTGCAGCTGTCTATAGTGCCTCTTGTAACAGCTGCATGACAGCTACAACTCCCTGGGCTACTTCCCCATGACCTCCTCCAAATACCTTCCTTAGTCTCACCACAGGACCTTCCTCCTGGTGTCTGATAACGCTTGTGCTTCTCAGTCCTCCAGCAGCACACCCTCTCACTCTCAGCTTCTTGCACCTCTTGCTCCCAGCTCCTCACACTCACACCACAAACTGAAGTGAGTTCCTTTTTAAAGCCCAGGTGCCCTGATTAGCCTGCCTTAATTGATTCTAGCGGCTTCTTCTTAATTGGCTCCAGGTGTCCTAATTAGCCTGCCTGCCTTAACTGGTTCTAGCAGGTTCCTGATTACTCTAGTGCAGCCCCTTCTCTGGTCACTCAGGGAACAGAAAACTACTCATCCAGTGACCAATATATTTGCCCTCTACCAGACTCCTGTACCCCACTGGTCTGGGTCTGTCACAATATTCACATTGTTAATGTTCTAACACAAAAGCAAAATGAAAAGAAAACAAACTTTATTAAATTATAGTTAAGATGGTTAAGTGCAATTCAGATCAATACAAATTAGGGCTGTCAATTAATTGCAGTTAACTCACACGATTAACTCAAAAAAATAAATCACCATTTAAAAAATTAAGTGTGAATAATTGCCCTTTTAATTGCACTGTTAAACAATTGAATACCAATTGAAATTTATTCAATATATATATTCTACATTTTCAAATATATTAACTGCAGTTACAACACAGGGGGCTCCCTCCTTCCGTGGTGGGACCCCACTCCAGACAGAGTTGGCTTCCAAGAAACAGAGACCCAGGGTAGAGCGCCCCACACAGAGCACCACAGCCATAGATCAGGAGGGTGGAGGCTGGAGGAGCCCGTTTCCAGGCGACACACGGGCACTTCAGGGACACAGTGTGAGCCGGGAGCCTGAGCCCCTGAATCCCACCCAGAAGAAGGGGTAGATTCCCTCCCCAGCGAAAGAGGCCGATGGGAAAGTGAGGATCACGTCCCCGCTACCCGCATTGACAAACTCCACCCGCCCCCGTTCGTAGTCCAGATAAACCCGGATCCTGTTGGGTGCCCGGCTCCGGGAGAAGCTGTTGAACTGCTCAGTTAATGTGTGAGTCCAGAACTCATCCTCACATCCCTCCAAAGCCCAGATCCCCTGCTCAGGGGTAAAGCTTAATGGTCCCTTCCTGCTCACAGACTCTCTGGCCACCCCCATAGCCCAGAATCCCTTCCCCTCCACCTCTATCTCTACCTTCACGTCCACCTCCCAGTAATGTCTGCCCGAGGTGAATCCCTCACAGCCCAGCACACAGAGCGCAGTGTCAAATCTCTCAATGTTCTTGGGCAGAGCCGGCTGTGTGTCTCCCCTTCTCACACTTCTCCGATCCGCAGACACGATGAGTTCGGGATGGGCCGTGTCTGGATCCAGAGTCACGTTCGCTGCAGAGAGAGAATCAGAGCGTGAGGGGCAGAGCTCAGCCCTGTGGCAGGGTCTGATCCTGTCAGTGACAGAACCTGCCCCAGCTGGGGAGTGACTCAGGCAATCTCCTGCCTCCAGGATTTACCCAGCTCTGCCTGGGGAGCAGCGCTGAGATCTCAGCCATGGGCAGGGGGGATTCACACCCTGACAGAGCCAGTTCAGGGACAGAGTGAAAGGATCAGCTCTGCTGAGCCAGGCCCCATTCCACACCTTTCCCCAAATCACCGCTCCACCTCTTCCCCCGAGCACGCCTAGTCTCCGCTCCTACCCCTCCCCGCTGGAGCATCTTGAATGCCGTGAAACAACTGTTCGCTGCAGGCGGGAGGCGCTGGGAGGGAGGGGGAGGAGATGGTCAGTGGGGCCGCCGGAAGGTGAGAGGCGCAGAAGGTAGGGGGCCTGGAGCCATCCCTACCAAATCTGGTGCCCTGCACAGCCTGAGTACGTGTACACACACACCCGCGGGGGGGGGGGGGCCCCCCGGGGGGGGGCCGCTCTTAAGGGCTGCTGGAGCAGGAGCTGCGGGGGGCAGGAGCAGGGCAGGGAGGCAGCAGGGCCTGCCCCATCCCACTCCGCTGGCTCCCAGCTGCATCACTCGGGGGGAGGCTTGGGGCAAGGGGTGGAATGGAGGCAGAGCGGGGATGGGAAGAGGTGGGGCAGCGGCTTAGGGGAAGGGGTGGAGTGGGGGCAGGACAGGAGTGGAGCAGGGGCTTGACCTGAGTCCCGTACGCACCCCGCTAGGGGCTGGCTGGGGGCTGGGGCTGGCTGCTGGAGCCAGCGCTGCCAATACGTAGCATGCAGCTGCCTAAGGCACCAGGAAATTTGGGGAAATTTGCTGCCCCAAGTTTCGTGGTGCCCTAAGCAGCTGTGTAGCTTGCGTATTGGCAGGGACGGCCCCTAGGGGGGCAGAGGGAGGAGCTTGGCCACTAATTTTTCCCCTTGGGTGCTCCAGCCCAGGAGCACCCAAGGAGTCGGCACCTATGATCAGAGATCCTGGCTTCATAGGAGGCTCCCAGCAGATTACAGGGAATCCAACGTCCCCCTGTCCAATGATGCAACTCGGCACAGCCCGTCTCCTTGCAGAGCCCCCTCCCGCCTAACGATCAGCCAGCTGAGCACTAGAAAACCTGCTTTTACAGAGACCCCCCTGGCCCCCCAGGACTGTGTGTAGCTGCGGGTGGGTGAGGACACCGCACACTTACTGAACGGCTGCTCGGCTTGTGCTGGTCTATCAGGAACTTTCCAAACTCCACACTGCTGGCCCCAAGGCTATGCAATGGCTAATACAGTATTGCCAACTTCAAGAGATCAAATCTCATGAGATTGGCCCAACAATCATGAAATTTTAAAAAGGATTCTATTGTGGTTTTTAGGTCAGTCTCTTGATGTTTGAACTCCCCTGGCCCCTCCCCAGGGTGTGTGCATGTGACAGTTAGTGTTCCCCACTCTCCCACATGCACTGGAGAAGGGGATTTTGAACTGCAGGAGCTTTCACCCCCACATCTGCCCATCTCCTGCCCAGCAATTAATCCTGTCCTGCATCAGTTCTATCCCCACCCAACCCCCCTCAAATCAGTCTCCCAGCTCCCATCATCACCCCCCCATCAGTTCAGCACCTCTCCCCCACTGCCCTCAATTCACCCTCCCAGCACTCACCCTATCGGCTCAGAACCCACCAGCAACACAGCCCCCACCTCAGCCCATCAGCCCCACACTCACTTCAGGCCCCCTGCAGCTCCCAGGCCATAATAAATCCCTCCCAGCCTCACCTCTGCCCCTCCTAGGGTTCTTCACCCTCCCCAGGCCTGGGGGGCTACAGTGGGGTCCCCTCTCCCATTTCCCAGGCTGGCCGGGGAGCAGCCGCACTGGGGTGGTTGACAGGATTTCTAAGTAAAAATAAGGCTCATTTTTAGAACTCTCACATGTCAGGATTTTTTTTCAGCCACAGCTGACATGTGAGAGTTCTATCACGAGCTCATGAGTGAGGCTTAATTTTACTCAGAAATCGCATCTCTCACAATCACTTTGTAAGAGTTGTCATGTCTGCTAATAGGTGGTGCCTACCTAACCCCTTCTGACATTTATAACATTTTTTCTTTTGACTTGTACATTTCTATCTCTCTACTTTATATTTTTGTATGTTGAATTTTCCCATTCTTCATTGTACCACTTGTGCATTTGCTAATAATAATAATATTACCAGGGGATGTGATGTATGCGCATAAAGAGTTCTGAAAATGAGGTGAGATGTTTCTCTCTAATTTTCCAAAAGGCTCATTTGTAAACTCTTAGATCTCTACGGAGATACACTGCTCGCCCCCTCTCCCCCACCCCCACCCATCTGATCAGCCCAACCACTGTTTACAAATTCTAAATTATAATAGAGAAAAGAATCAATTTTTCTGTTTTTAGGAAAGTTCTGTGTAGCCACCAGTAATACGATGTTCAGCTCCCATCAAATGCAAAATTGAAACAAAACCTCAACTGTGGTGCTGCTGGTGAGCCACCATCATTCATATGAAAACTTTCACTTCATCCCAGAAATTTACCTTTGTACAACAGTCCAGATGACAGCGTGTCTAGAGGAAGAAAAGGATGAAAAAGATTACATGTCATGGCTTCATGTCTATGAATATATTCACATTGTTAAGATTCCAAAACCAAAGCAAAATGAAAAGAAAACAAACTGTATTAACTTAGTTAAGGTGGCTAAGTGCAATACAGATCAATACAAACCAGTGGTTCTCTACCTGCGGCCCAATCACCACACAGCTGCAGCCCATGTGACATCCTCAGGACCATACAGGTAGTATTGGATGTGGCCCGCAATGGTAAATTGTTTGAGAACCACTGATACAAACCATTACACACATAACTAAAAAATAACCCCAAACATTAAAAACTAAGGAAGCTACCTATGGTTACAGAAACATCTCTGAAAAAACACACAATTCCCATACAGACCAATAAACAGAAACGTTTTCACTGATTAGCAGCCAAACAACCTTAACTCTGCTTCTGTATCACCAGTACTCAACACAGTACCACTGACTCCTCCTTTCTGACAGACTTGGTGGTCTCATTGGATATGTCTACACTGCAATGTAAGCCCAGGATTAACAGAACTTGAGTTAGCAGATCCTGGGTTTTTAACCTAGGGCTTGAGTGTCTACACTCATTTATAATGTAGATTAGGAATTGTTGAACCCTGTGTCCCAACCTGGGGCTCCAGCATCTACACTGCATTATGCTGGCCCAGCTCCAACCACCCATAGCCCGGACTTCCTAGCGCCCTGCCAAAATGTGGCTGCTCAAGCCCCTTGTTCATGGTACAATTTGGAAAAACTTGACTGTCTTCCAAATCTAACTGTCCAGAAGGCAAAGAAAGTGAGATTGTGGGATCCTCTTGGTAGACTCCCAGAGCATGAGTCCAGCGGGGCTCCGTCTACACTGCAAAGCAATAGGGCTTGAACCCTGCATCCTGGCATGACTCAGGCTTGGACTGTCCACCCCTTTGGGGTCCTGCGACCCTAGGTCTGAGCGCTGAGTTAGTGCAATTTGTGTGGAGATGGATGAGGGTTAGTGTTGAGCCTAAGTTTGAACTGGAGGCTTATACTGCAGTGTAGACAAACCCAGTACCTCCAGCTCAGAAGGATAAAAGATGGAGACTCTCTAAAACAACAGAGGGAGTAAGGGTGACAGAGGAAGACTTGCAGGGAAAAAACCCCTAACAGACATACTTAAAAACAGTGAATCTGGAGGAAGATCAGGCTAAGGTTAATGTTTATTGCTGATAAGAAAGGAAAACCCCCAGACCCTGATTCAGTATTCATCCCTACTCTTTTCAATTTCCTTATTCAGCTCTTCCAGCTGGGCCAGCAGGAATTTCTGTCGTTCTTCCAGAAACTGGCATAGTCACTGAAATTCAGACGCAATCTTTTGCCTCTTTTTTTTTAGCTGTTTCTGAAATGAAGAGACACAAACAGGGAAAGAACAGGCCAAGGACAGGAACACGGAGTGAGTCATGGGACATTTTATAAAGCTTTGTTTGTGCACATGGGAGTATGTCATTGCAACCCCGTAGAATTTAACTTCTGATATTTTATGGAGAACACACTCTATGCTCAGTAGACAGACGATTTTCCAATGGATTTTCAAGAGTCCTAACTGGTGTCTAGAATATGAATGTATCTTGCATGATTAGAACATTCTGTTATCAGTGGTGTATAGAAAACCAGATCCTTCCTAGGACAGCAGCTCGGGGAACTGAACTGCACAGGCAAATATTACTTCTGGGGAGCAAATAGTAGAAACCCAAACTAAGAAGCACTAGACTTGAATTGGGGAACAGATTCTCTCCACAAAATACTCCTAGATATATAGGGCCACGTTTTCTAAAACAGGTTTTAAAATAAGAGCACCAGCAATTGCTCTGAGGAGTGTTGAATGCACAGTTTAGGATATATACATTTTGTCACATCATAAATCTCCAATTTTATCCACAGAGGGATTCTGAGCACAAATCGGGTTGCTTACAAGACACCTATTTGCATGTCCAAATCTGCATCTGCAGGGCACTTAGAAACGAGTGCATGTGAACTGGACACAAGCCCACCAATTCGTGCTCTTTCTGGAGCACTCTAGCTCCTGATACCCCAGGAGCAAGAAACTAAGATCATATCTAGAACCCAAATCTTCTTCATGGCGATGTCTAGCAACGATAGATTAAGGTTAACAAACAGGCTTATATGTTAACAGTTATGTCTGTTGAAAGTAAAGCCAAAAAATGGGGGAAGAATTTGCAAAAAAAAATTGAAATTTCAAAGTCGTTTCCATTTTTCAGTGTTCAAAATGGGACAACTTTTAATTGGTTTGAAAAATATCATGAAATAACTTGAAAAAAATGCACGTTTCTTTTTCCTATTTTTTCTAAAATGTAACAAAATAATGTCCATTTCCACCATCACCCCATTTGTTCCTTTTATTCCATTCTCTGCAGAACTCTTCCAAAGTTCTCCCATTTTAGACAAATTGGCAAAAAGAAAAAGGAGGAACTAGGAGACAAAATCTGGAAATTATTCATGTTATTGTGCTTAGTGGCAAAGAGGAGTAAATGGGGAAACAAAGGGATAAAAAATACTTGAAATGTTCAGCTTTTTAAAACCAAAATTAAAACAAATTACACTCACATTATCAATTGGAATATTTGGATTATTAAAACTCTTTCCTTAACACTCCATTTTTCTGTTTATAGTCAATTAAAGCAGAACAGTTTTTCTTTCCAATGAGAATAAATAAGTAATCCTCTTTCACATAAAGGAACACGTTTCTCACTGTTCTTCTTCTGTTAGAGTAAGCAGAGTACCAATAACGTCCCTGTGCACATTTGCCTCTGAGTAAGAACGGCACCTACCAGCAGTTCCTGGCTTTTATTTTCCCCACTCGATTGAAGTGATAGAATCTCTTCTCTCTCTTTCTTCAAAATCTCCAAATAGCTCTGAATTTTTTCCTAACAAAAGAAAAACTGGTTTAGTTTTGGTGTTTTTGGAGGATTTTCCCTCCATTTTATTTACATTTTCAAGAATATTAAATACATAATAAAATGGGTGAGCGCTCTAACCACCTGACTAGAGTCATTCTCGTGCTTGTGGTCTCTCTCACTCTCTCCCGCAAATGACTCTCTAAGTATTTATCCCCAGTGTTAGGGTGACCATATTTCCCTATGCTGAATATGGGACACCTGGTAAAAGTACTCGTATTCAAGTGAGTTCAACGGCAATCCATCAGAACTCTACAATACAAATGTTCAAATTAACATCAAGTTGACTGAGCCTCTGTTAAAAAGAAATATTGCGGAGTTGGATTCTTTTTATTTATCGTCTTATCTTTAAGGCTTTAGGGTTCACATGGGGAGAGGTGACACACACACTCCCGTACACCACTCACACAAGGAGGGTGACTGACCATCCTGACCCTCCCTGCCCGGTGCTCTCCACTCTCCATCCCTGGTTGGGCTCCTGGGACGGACCCGCCTATCATGGTACCTGGTGCCACGCCTTCCCGAGGCAACACATGGGGACACGCAGGGTAACATACCCCTCTCTCCAGATTTCTGCCAGGGTTCACACCAGAATGTGGCCAGCAGCACTTTTGGCACTATGTGGGAGGGAAGGGATGGGAGCTGCTTCCACACATGGTGAGGGGGGAAGGATGACCTGGCCTGTATCTTTGCAGAGCTCCTCTCTTCCCTGCTCCCACCCGCTGCTCCCCTGTGGTTGGAGTCAGCTTGTCCCTTCCTGCTCACACAGTGCCAAAAGGCCACATTCTGCTGTGAACCCTGGCAGAAATCGGGGGGGGGGGGATGCGACCCTGCGTGCCCCCCACGTGTTGCCTCGGGAAGATGTGCAGCGTCAAAAGGCAGCTAACACCTCCAGACTGCTGCTGGCCACCGACACAACCCAGCCGCCTCCTGTCCCTGGGCTACAGTGCGGGCAGGAAGGGGTTAAGCCCGAAGGCTGCATTGTGCACCAGGGCTTCAGTGAACCCGGCCAGAGAGGTGGCTCAGCAGGGGAGGGTGCCTAGGGGGCAGAGCGCTCCCTGGGGGCAGGACCCAGTGGGGGGGGCAGGTGAAGGGGGTGCTTTATGCCCCTGCCCGGGAGGCTGCTGTGGAGCCTGCAAGGTCAGGGCACGAACAGGCTGGAAATCGCTCCCCCCATCCCTACTCCAGAGCTGAGCTGAGGGGTGAAAAGGCTTCCCGGTGCCAGCGCTGTGTGGGGCTATGGCACATGCAGGACTCGGCTCCTCCTGGCCAGCGTCCCGGGCTGGAGGGTCCTGGGCTTTCCTGGGGCGCTGACCCAGCCAGAGGCAGTGGGGGGGGAAGAAAGGAGCTGCTTCTCTGCACAGCGCTGGGAGTGGGACATGGGGGGGAGGATATGGAGGAGAAGCAGGGTGGGGGGATGAAGGGGCAAAGCAGGGAGAGGACAGCAAGAGGGGGAGCATGTAAAGGGCCAATGGATGGGCAGCGGAGGCAACATGTAACCAGTCACTGCCTTGCACGTGCCCGCACTCAGAAGCCATGACAGCTCGCAGCGCGCAGCCCGTGCCAGACGGAAACAGTCGGGGGCGGAGCCCTGCTGGCCGAAAGCCAGCACCTAACGGGGACTGCGCTGATGGACGAGCCGGGGGAGCAGCCGGCCCCACCGCCTTGCACACCCACACCCATCATCAGCCACTGGACCCTGCCCCACTCACCGCTGGAGGGCGGGCGGCTGGCGAGCAGGAATCCGGCCAGAGCAGGACCCGCCAGTACTGATGGGGGGAGACAGAAAAGACGGGACAATTTGCCCGTTTTTAAGAAAAAGTTGGAACACCTGCAGAAGGGCTTAAATACAGGACAGTCCCTTTAAAAACGGGATGTCTGGTCACCCTACTCATAACACATTGTGATTAACCTGTTTTGGCCCAGAGCCAAAAAAACACCTTGAGGACAATATTTTATCACTGAGAACTGATTACTAGAGCACTGTTATTAACCCATTCCAGCCCCAAACCATTTTTAAACACAAAAAGGACCTGGAACACATGGTTCCAAAGTGGGCCAAAGAATTAAATTTATACATCTAACACATTACCGTGAGGACAATATTTTAGGAATGAGAACACTCTTATTAACCCATTCCAGCCCAGAACCACTTTTTTAACAGTGTCAGAAGTTGTGGAGCAGAAACATTTAGACCTATCTAAAAATTACCAGTGAAAACTAACAGACTGTAATGCCCATATGAGAGCGACTCTTCCCAAAAATACACAACAAATACAAAATAACATATGAAAAACAGAATCAGTCACAATGACTTATGTGGTGTGATCTTCACTGTGCCCTGGAAGGGTTTGTGTGTCAATATACCCAAGTCCCTGAAATCTCTGTAAGTTTGGATCTTCCAGAAGTTATTGGTATTTTTAAGAGGTGACAATATTGAAGCCAACTACACTTCTTTCATATGCCACGTTTCAGCCAGGAGACTTCTACTTTCCCCCGTCATGTGCCTTTTTTGAGGAAAATCCAGCAGTTCCTGTGGTTGCACTGATTCGTGACAAGTGCACAATACACATGCACAAGATTAGGGTTGCCAACCTTCCAGGATTAGTTAAAGATTAGGTTACGTGATGAAATCTCCAGGAACACTTCCAACCAAAATTGGCAGCTGTATTTAAAGATGTTATTTCTCATTTCTAGCAAAATATGTGGCCCAGGTCAGCAACAGTTCCACTGCACTAGCACTGTGCTATAGGTATAAATTTCACCCCCTTCGGAACTGACTTTTCTTGGTTCTTATTGGTGTTAAAAATGATTTGGGGCCAGAACAGGTTAATAACAATGTGTTAGAAGTCTATTCTCATGGCTAAAATATTGTTCTTAAGGGTCTCTAACAGTATCTGCTCTTTTTTGCAATAATTTTATTAAATGCCGTTCCGGGCCATTCCAGCTTTTACACCGTCCCGTGATTGTTTACCTTGTAATCCTCAGCAGCCTCATGCAATCCCTGCCAGCACTGAGTGTTGCAGGCTTGGCAGAAATTGTGCCCACAATCTAGGCACGCTGGATCTTTAAAATAATCTTGACACACTAAACAAGTCAGTACACCTAGGAGCATTTTTCCAGGATTCACAGCAGCCATGGCTTCTTCTGCAGAGAAATATGGAATTTATTTTCATTTAACTGTTCTCAGAAATGGGCTGATTCTGAACTTTGACACCAAACATGTATTTCCTGTGTAGTCATTGTCTTGTTGTGATGGGTTGGGACACGGAGACCCCCTTGGGACTGTCACCTGATGTGCTGGAATTACCTCTGAGCCCGTTTTCCCTGCCAGCCTGGGCCCCCCCAGAACCCTGCCTTGTTGAGCCAGACATGCTAGCCTGCCTGTGACAGGATCAAGACTCACCACCACTGGTGCCTCCCCCTGGTCGTCCTGGGAATTAGCTCTGTCCACTGCGTAGTGCCCTCAGCGCGTGTTGTCTTGCCCACTGTCTGCTCTGCTCTGGGACCCACGTTGCTCTCCGCTCAGTGCCCAATACTCCAGACTCTCCCCCTTCCACGGGGTGGGGGGTGTTAACAGCAGTTTTTGGGACTCACACCTGCCTCAGTGGCCAACCACAACCCAGAGTCTAGCTCCTTAGCTCAGGGGCAAGTTACAGTTTGTATTGGCCACCGTCTTCTGTGGCCAGATGCAGTATAAGGGAGGAAGAGGGGGACCCAGTCCCGCCCACTGCTCTAGGTCCCGACCCAGGGACCCTCTAGCGGCAGCCTCCTTCTGCCCTCCTTCGTTCCCCTCCTGTCCACCTTGCTTCCCTGAGCCACTTCCCCTTTGGCGCTGTACACCTCCTCTGCCCTTTGTAGCAGGGGCCGCAGCCTGGCAGGTAACACGGCTGGAGATCTCCCTCACTCCCCGGAGCCTGCCCAGCACTGCTCTGTTCAAGGTGCTAGCTCCTTCTCCCTTGCTAGGCAGCCTTTATATAGGGCCTTGCCTGGCCCTGATTGGCTGCCTCTGCCCTGCCCTGATTGGCTCCCCACAGGCCTTTGTTGATTGGCTGCCAGCCAACGCAGCCTCAAAGGCCTGTTCTAGCCCTTTTCTCAGGGGGTGGGGCAACCACCCCACAACACTGCCCAATACAGACCCAGGGTCTGGGCCACAACCCCAAAGCTGCAGGCTTCACTGAAAACAGCTCAGCAAGTTACCTGTTCCCAGCACCGAGACACTCAACTCCTAATGGGATCCAAACCCCAAATAAATCTGTTTTACTCTGTATAAAGCTTATACAGGGTAAACTCATAAATTGTCCACCCTCTATAACACTGATAGCGAGATATGCACAGCTGTTTGCTCCCCCAGGTATTAATCACATACTGTGGATTTATTAATAAACAAAAGTGATTTTATTAAGTATAAAAATGGACTTATCTCTGGGGGATAAACACTGTGGTCTCTGCTTGTGTATGAGCCTCTGTCAGTCGCTAAGGTAGTGGAAGTGCCTACTGCCCTTTGGGTTATAACCTGGGAGTTGGACTCTAATAAAATCCAGCTGGAAGACATTGGGCCTCTTATCAGAAGAGATTTAGGGCAAGAAAGTTACCATTTAGCCCTTACCACTACAGAAATCATTTTTTGACAGTAAAAATCTTCTCAGTTATGCCCTGCATATAATCTCCCTTTTAAGAGAAAGTTCACCAAGAATTTTTTGTCAAGGCACCTCTGGTGCTAGTTGGAGTCTGGTTGTTAGCCAGCATGTACTACACAGACTACATTGGTAAAGGACCTTCTCCTGATGATGGGTGACGATCAAGCCAATCATACTGACTCTTTGACATCTGTCAGGTGCCTTTGATATACTGCCTATGGTGAATTGTAACTTATAGTGCTACACTTGAGTGGCTTTGTCCTTTTCTTTCTAGGAGGATCCCATAGGTAGTGCTTTGCAATGTTCTGTCCGCCCTGGGGACGTTTTCATGCAGGCTGTGATCTGGTTCTATTCTTAAATTAAGGAGAGAGGTCTATGAGCTGCTCTTCCAAATTTTAAAACAGGCCATTCAATTTTGCACTTTGTGTTGGGAGGTTTCATTCTGAGGATAGAGCTACTACGATCAGTAACCATCATAGTGCGTGGCAAGAGTTCCTGGGCGTAATAATTTCATGTCACAGCATCACTGATAATCTGAAGTCCAAAGTCCAGCCCATCCCTGTTCTTGGAGAAGGGTGAGTCTATAATTTATGGGAAATTACAAAACGGTGTTAGGAAGTCCTGTGTTCTGATTGGCCATTAGACATCACGTTTGTGACATATATTGCAGTATCTCTGGGGACCACTGCATTACATTGATGAAAGGTTTATGTTTGTTTGTGTCTTACTCCATGGGGGAGGGTCCCACAAGTCCTCCAGGAACTTGAAAAAGTGTGTGTGTGGGACAGGGAGGGGGACGAAGGTGAGTCACTGATACCGTAAACAGCCCAGAGGTACCAGCCTCTTCAGGTCTGCCCTCCTCTGGTAGGATCACATGGCTTCCCCTTTCACACACACACCACACCCTGTGCAGCCAGCAGAAAGGGGTGTCGAAGCTTTAACTGTCTGAGGAAGGTGGAGTGGGTTCAACAACTCAACCTTCTTAAAAATACTCTGTGTGGGGTGATACCATCAATGGCACCTCATGGCATTGCATTATTCAAACAAGCAAAAAGCTGAGTTTAAACCTGGTCAAGTTGCTAAGAGCAAATAATTCCCAACTCAGAACTAGAAAAACAGGCAATAGAGTAAAGCCAGACAGACAAACATCATCTTCTCACACCCACACAATCCCTACCTTAGATACCGGCACTATTCTCTCTAATGATCAAATAACCTTAGATTTTGCCCCATATTCATCCTAATTTTCCAATACTGATAGAAAATTACAACAAATTTGGCCCCTTTCTTCTCTAATTATTGACTACTGATATAAAATCCCCTCAGATTTTGCAACACTGCTCTGTGTCACAGGGGTGACATGCACCATTACATGCACCATTACATGCATCAGCAAAACAAAAGTTCTCCACTAACCAGTCCCTGGTCAATCATCACACCCAGCAAGCAAGGTGCCAGGGCCCACGTAACCCAGTTTGCCCCTCCCACCCATTGTGTCTGGTTACATTGATAAAGAAGAACTGGAAAATATAGACTACTTTGCCTACCTTGGAGGCCATCTCTCACAGAGGGCTGACATGGATGTTGAGATTCAGCACAGAATCCACTGCACCAGCCTCGCCTTTGTCCAACTGTCTCGCCAGGTGTTGAACAATCACAACATCGGAACATATAGTAGACTTTTAGTTTATAAAGCGGTGGTAATCCCACCTCTCCGCTATGGCTGTGAGTCTTGGGTGACCTACAGAAAACACCTAGAAAACCTGTAACGCCAGCACCAGCACTTTCCTTGGAAGATCCTCAACGTAAAGTCAGAGCACAGGTCTGTCAGGAAGGATGAGTCAGTTA
This sequence comes from Trachemys scripta elegans, assembly GCF_013100865.1. NCBI lineage: Eukaryota > Metazoa > Chordata > Testudines > Emydidae > Trachemys > Trachemys scripta. Next base: position 1,114,307 of record NW_023260513.1, read on the forward strand.
TACTGAGTACCAGTGGTACAGGGGCAGGTTAAAAGTTGTTTGGAGGTTAATCAGTGAAAAAGTTTCTAGTT
>NW_023260513.1:1114477-1162877 GCF_013100865.1 Trachemys scripta elegans
GCCCGGCACCATGCCCCCGGCCCTGGACAAAGAGGCCCCGGCCGAGCCTCCCGATTTTCCCGGACATGCCCGGCTTTTGGGGATTTCCCCCCGGACGGGGATTTGAGCCCCCAAAAGCCGGACATGTCCGGGAAAATCCGGACGTATGGTAACCCTAGTGTGGAGGACTGGTTAGGTCCCAGAGGACTGGAGAGAGGTGCTATGTTTGCCTATCTTAAAAAAGGAAGATCAAGGGAATGAGAGACCAGCCAGCCTAATTTCAATACCCAGAAAGATACTGGAACAAATTATTACCTGCTCAATTTGTTCAATCCTAGAAGATAATAGGGTTATAAGAAACAGCCAGCATGGGTTTGTCATGAACAGATCATGCCAAACCAATCTGATTTCCTTCTTTGACAGCATAACCAACCCAGTGGATGGCAGAAAGCAGGAGATATGTTATATCTAGACTTTATTAAGGCTTTTGACACAGTTCCACATGACAGTCTCATAAGCAAAGGAAATATGGTCTACGTGAAATTACTATAAGGTGGGTGAACAACTCATTGAAAAACTGTTCTCAAAGAGACGTTATGAATGGTTATCAATGGTTTGCTGTCAAATGGGAGAACATATTGAGGGGGATCCCATAAGGCTCTGTCCTAGGTCTGGTACTCTTCCATATTTTCATTAACGACTTGGATAATGGAGAGGGACCATGGAGTGGAGAGTATGCTTCTAAAATGTGCAGATGCAGATACCTCCAAGCTGGGAGGGGTGGCAAGCACTTGGGAGGACAGGATTAGAATTCAAAACAACCTTTACAAATTGGAGAATTGGTCTGAAATCAATGAGATGAAATTCAATAAAGACAAGTGCAAAGCATTCTATTTAGGAAGGAAAAAATCAAATGCACAAACATAAACTGAGGAATAACTGGCTAGGCAGCAGAACTTCAGAAAAGGATCCGGGGCTTATAGTGGATCATAAATGGCATATGCGTCAACACTGTGATGCTGTTGCGAAAAAGGCAAATTCCATTCTTGGATGTACTAATGGGAGTGTTGGGTGTAAGATACAGGAGGTAATTGTTCCACTCTATATGGCACTGGGGAGGCCTCGTCTGGAGTAGTGTATCCAATTCTGAGCACCACACTTTAAGAAAGATGTGAACAAATTGGAGAGAGTCCAGACAAGAGCAACACAAATGATGAGAGGTTTAGCAAACAAGACCTACGAGGAAAGGTTGAAAAACTGGGTATGTTTAGTCTAGAGAAGAGAAGGCTGAGTGGGAACATGATGGTCTGCAAATATGCAAAAGAGAGGACAGTGATCAATTGTTCTCCATGTCCAGCAAGGGTAGGAAAAAAGGTGATGGGCTCAGTGTGCAGCAAGCGAGATTGAGGTTAGACATTAGGAGAAACTTTCTAACTCTAAGGATAGTTAAGCATCAAACTGGTTACCTAGGAAGGTTGTGGAATCCCAGTTCTTGGTGGTTTTTAAGACCAGGTTGGACAAACACCTGTTAGGAATGGTCGAGGTGTACATGGTCCTGTCTCAGTGCTGGAGGTAAGACTAGATGACCTCTTGAGATCCCTTCCAGCCCGACATCACTATGATCCTCCTGTCACACCTCAAGCAAGACTAATTTAGGCTTATATCAATTTAATTTAAATAGATCCCTTACCAAATTAAGTTACAAAGATATAAAACACCTGGACCAAGTCCTGTAATCAATGTAAGCCATGTGTAAACTAATGTAAGTGTCTACAAATGGGTTTACACTTTTGTAAGCAGGGTCTGAATGAATGCTTCCCTGACAGCTTGCTGGGAGGGGAAGAGACTTTGCGTGTCAGAGCCCTGTGAAAGGAAAAGGGGTGGGGACAGGTATCCCTGGTCAGGAGGCTGCACACTCCCAATGGTCTTTCCTAGATGGGTTTAACTTGTTTCTACCCACTGTTCAAAGAATAGAGCTAAGTAGGAGCCTCTTTGTTATGTTAAATGTCCAATCAGAGCTGAAATCAGTTGTGGTAGGACTGTTTCTGCCCAGCCTGCCAAGAACTGAAAATCTGTGCAGAGGTCACAGCAGAGAGACAGAAGGTGATTGATAGTCAGCTGGTCAATGAGTGGCTGGTGCAGTGGAGAGGTGCAATAAGCAGGCAGCTGGTGGAGAGGTCCAATGAGCAGCCAGCAGGGTGGCTGGTGGAGAGGTGCTGCGAGAGCGGTGAGTTGGTGGCTAGCAGAGACAGGCAGCAAGCAAGTGCCTGAGCAGGGGAGTAAGTAAGGCACCTCTCCCCCCCGGGGGGGGGGGGGGGAGGACAGACACTCTGCAGCTGCACCTCTTAACTCTGTACTGACCAAGGACAGCGACTGTGAGTGGGGTACAGAGAAGGGACTGGCACGTGAAAGGGACTTTTGGGTTGCTGGACTTAAGAATCTGAGGGGGAAAGGACACTGCCCAACTTACTTGGGGGGTGGGTCTTTTACTCATGGTTTATGTTTATGAACCCTGTTAGCAGTGTTTTCCCAAATTAACGCCAAGCTACTTCCCTCCTTTCACTAAAAGTTTCCTTTCTACACTCAGACTCTGAGCTTGCAAGTGAGGAAGTATTGCCTCTCACAGGTGCACAGGGGTGGTTGTAAATTTCCCAGGTTACTGGGTGGGGGCTCAAGACGGTTCAAGATTTCTATGGCTTATGATTGTTATGGTGCCTGGTTTCCATGACACCTTGTTTCTCAGAGGCCTGAATTCCATGGCACCTGGTTTTCCTGAGGCTGGGCTCCCATGGCACCCATTTCTCAGTGGCTGGTTTCTGGGGCACCTGGATTCCCTGAGGCCTAGTTTGGTTTCCATGGTGCCTGGAATACACTGACCCAGTAGATTACATGGCCTCTTCTCTTTCATCCCACAACTCTTCCTCATACCGCCTCCTTCAGGGGCAGTCAATAGGCGGACTGTGGGCCAAATCCGGACCACCAGACACTTTTGAATGGACCATGAAATCTTTTTATTTATTTATTAGAATCATTATTGTTATGGTGGCATGGAAAATGTTTCTGTAGAGTCTGGACCTGGACTGTACCTTGACCAAGAAATTTGGACCTTGACAACAATAATTGACTACCCTGGCCTAGTTCTTCTGCACCCATCTCCCAGCACCCCGGGCCCAGCTGAGTCTGTTTCTCCCCCCGTACCTTAGAGAATCCCAGCCATGGGTCCCTGCTTCCCCTCCTCCCCAGCTCTGCAGGGACACTTAGGGCGGGGTGGGCAGGCTGCTGTTCATTGCAAGAAGCAGGTGATGGGGCCAGCTGTGGGAGCACAGCCGCCCGGATGGCCACAAGCTGGAAGAGCAGCATTACTATAAATATTTAGCCACTACAGGGGCCATAGGTGGAGTCACCCGATTGAGGGGGCAAAAATCCACCACCAGCCTCCAGGTTTTGCCATCACTCTTAAGGACAGGCCATAGGGTAGCATTGTTAGTGCTGAGCTGTTCCACTAAAACTCCTTGGCTCAGAAGCCCATCAACTGTTTCCCTTAGGCTGGCTTCTGCCTCCTTTGGATATCGATACTGCTTCTGGGGTGGAGGATCAGGGCCTGTGACTAGGATTTCTGCATCAATTTTACCACATTCTATTTTATTCTTGGCCCACACCTCCGAGTATTTCTCTGCAACTTCTGGGGGCCAGGTAGGCCATTCCAGTTCCTCAAATGCCTTAAGAGCTGTTATTCGATAGCTGGCTGAAATTTCCACGAGCTCCCCTGGGATGTCAGGAGGCATTTCCCACAAAACCTTGTTAGCACAATCAACTAGCACTCTCAATTCCCTCAGAGCATCTATTCCTAGAATACCTTCTTCCCCCAAATCCATCAAGCCAAATTGCCCTTGGCTCCTCTTTGTCCCCACACTATATGGGATTTCTTTACAGAAGGGGACAATGCTTTGTGCCGCCATAAATCCCTGTAAGGTTTTGACTCCAGCCTGTGCAAGAGAGCTATCCCCGTCCGTGTGAAGTTGGCATAAAGGCTCTACAGCAACTCTGCTCCCAGCCGTTATTGTAGGAGTGGGTTGGGCGGCATACTGGAGGCATAGACAGAATGCACTGTACTATGGCTGCTCTCTGCTTTGCAGCCTGAGCCCTCTGTAACTTACGCCCGGGGCCAGGTAGAACAAAGGAGGGACAAAGGTGGCCTAAGCCCGTCTCCCTCTAACCCCCCTTTCCTTTCCCCCAAGCACAAGAATGGAACAACTGAGAATCAGACTCTGGGTTTTGGGCTCAGCAGAGCTGATCCTTTCACTCTCTCATTGAACTGGCTCTGTCAGGGGTGTGAATCCCCCCTGCACATTGCTGAGATCTCAGATCTGCTCCCCACGTAGAGCTGGGTAAATCCTGGAGGCAGGAGGTTGCCTGGTTCACTCCCCAGCTGGGGCAGGTTCTGTCACTGACAGGATCACACCCTCCCCCAGGGCTGAGCTCTGCCTCTCATGCTCTGATTCTCTCTCTGCAGCAGATGAGACTCTGGATCCAGACACGGCCCATCGCCAACTTATCCTGTCTGCGGATTGGTTAAATGTGGCATTGGCAGACAAGTGACAGGCTCTGCCCAACAACCCTGAGAGATTTGACACTGCACACTGTGCGCTGGGCTGTGAGGGATTCACCTCCGGCAGCCATTACTGGGAGGTGGAGGTGAAGGTGAAGGCAGAGGGGGGATGCTGGGCTGTGGGGGTGGCCAGAGAATCTGAGAACAGGAAGGGAGGGATCAGCTTTAACCCTGAGCAGGGGATCTGGGCTGTGCAGTGCAGAATGGATCGGTGCTGGGTTCTCTCAGCCCCTGAGCACGGCACCCCCTTGTCCCTGAGCCAGGCACCCCGCAGGGTCCGGGTTTATCTGGACTATGAAGGGGGGCGGGGGGCATTTTTTGATGCTGATAATGGGGACCCAATCTTCACTTTCCCGATGGCCTCTTTCACCGGGGAGAGAATCCGCCTGTTTATCAGGGTTGGACCCAGGGGACTCTCTCTTCTATTCTGACCCCCCCATCTCACATTGAGCCCCTGAGGTGCTCTGTCTGTCCCCATGAAATGGGCTCCTCTAGCCACCACCATCCTGATCTCTATGACCTGTAGGACTTAGACAGCCAGTCTCTCCCCCTCACCATCCACAGTCAGGGCTGAAGGTGGGGTGACATTCTAGCCAGAGCTCTATGGCTGTGGATCTCTGTGTGCGTGGCAGGGGGGTGGAGGGGAGAGGTGCTCTAGGCTGGGTCTCTATGCTCCTTGGAGGACAACTCTCTATGGAGTGGGAGAGGTTCCACCAAGGACAGAGCTCCCTGTGGGAGAGGGACACAGCCAAGGGCCAGGGAGAGATGGGGGGTAGGAGGGAGAGAGAGCAGAGGGAGGCCTGGATGAAGAGGCTGGAAGAGGAGAGCAGGTGTATTTAAAATCATCATTATTTAGTCATAACCAGCTAATATATATTTAAATACAACTGTAAGCATGTGTACGAGGTGCAGAGGCTGGAATTTTCAAAAGAACCAAGGTGACGTAACACTCATTGATTTTCAATAGAAGTAATGTTTCTACATAACTTAGGGTGGAATTTTCAAAAGCACCTAGGTCATATTTACCATTGTGTTAGTTTAAATGTGTTAATATATTTTCTAGAATAATGCATTTCCCCAGTGTAGGCGAACTGCTTGTGTTCACCTGTTCATCTTATTAAAGTCCCCCAATGAAAGGATCTGAGGGGGAAATTTGTCTGTTAAAACTTTCTGGAAAGCACTGGTTTGCTGTGTGAGGTGTATTTTGAGACAGAAACAAAAGGTTGATTTCCGCATGGATTTTGCTTAAAAAAAAAAATGAACAGAGACCTTAAAGTCCAATCAGTTCCCTTGTGTCTGCTGCCCAATATTAGATGTAATGGCAAAAAGAGATGAGAAATATAGGATTGATGCAAATTATATCAGTGATGCTGAAGTTCCATCGTGCACTGGATTTCCCACTAAATCATCTCTTCCACCCCCTATTACACTGTCAAGTAAATAATCTCACTGCAAGGGTGGGAATTACTCTGGCAACACCAGGATTATGAAATAAATATGAACGGATCATATGGAAAACTCCCTTGAGATGCACTGAATTAAATCCGAAATGTCCAGCCTCTATACTGTCAGAGTTATTTTTCGTGAGGTGCAAACTGTGTATAAAAATTGCCATATTTGTTCTTCATGTCACTCATTTTTCTTTATCTTGTAGAAATCTCCCTGATTTTGCAGTAAGCAATTTATTGTATCTGAGTCTCTCCCAAACTGGTCCTTGAAAAATATGGATAAATGCATACTTTGATGGTGTATGTTCATATTATAAAATTTGCTGGCAGTAGAATTGTTGGTATCAATAAAAAGGCCCATATTTTCTCTGACAAGCTCATTTGCAAATCAGTGAAATAGTGGTGCAAATTTTAGAGCTTGTTGAATTATTTAATATAAATAATATCCTGTGCCTGTTTGGGGCCTGATTTTCAGGAATACTGAGTTCAAACTCCCTATTCAACCATTCACAGCCGAGCATTTTGGAATAAAGACCCAACTAAGATGATTTATTGCACAATTCCAAACTGCTTCCCAAGTGCCAAAAGCCCCAAATATCCCCCGGCCAGCCAACAAAACCTTCAGCTTTTCCTCAATATCCATGTGATAACCAACATCCACAATGCAGTCACCAATGAATTCAAAACCTGCAGTTCTTTGAAAGGAAATTTACATCAAAATAAATAACCCAAAGGAAGTTTCACTCAACTGGATTATTCACATTTGTTGTTCCGTGAAAAAAGCATTTTTAATATACAGAATCTGGTACTAAACTTTCAACTCATCCACAACTATGGAACACTGCACAAATCAGAGGCCCTTGCAGCACCGCTTAGGTCCAGTCTGCTGCAAAGTGGTGGGGATCTTGTTTATACCCACACAGGAATGCGCAAGCACACAGAAGTGAGAGCAGCAGAATTTATTGAAGCATGACACACATTTTTCTCTTGAAGGACCCTTTGTAAAGTGTTGGTTATGGTCTTTATTTCACTGAACCAAGTCAACCTCCCTCCTTCCCCTAATATGTGCCACTGCCACCTACGTACACCAGTTTCTTACACTCTCATGAGGGTTAAGACCAGATTTAGAACTTGATTTCATTATGCTGGTGCTCATCCTCTTCTACCTCAGACAGTTGTTTGTATTTTTCCCTGAGAAGATCTGGTGACATTTACTCAGCGCTCTCTTGGCTTGCAGGGCAAGTCTGATGAGAATGTCTTTAGTTGCCACCTTCATGCTGTACGCACTGCATAACACAAAGTTCCTGCTGGCTTTTGTCCAGCCCTGGCTGTTGTCCCTCCATTGTACTGCTGACCTCTGTCTACTACTACCTGCACCACAACATAGAATATCAGGGTTGGAAGGGACCTCAGGAGGTCATCTAGTCCAACCCCCTGCTCAAAGCAGGACCAATCCCCAACTATTTTTTTTTTTTTTTGCCCCAGATCCTTAAATGGCTCCCTCAAGGATTGAACTCACAACCCTGGGTTTAGCAGGCCAACGCTCAAACCACTGAGCTATCCCTCTCCCCAAAAAGGTCAAAATGGTGCTCAGGGCCCACACTACCAGGTACAAATACCTGTCCCCAGCCTCTCCGGGGCTGGAGCACCCACAGGGAAAAATTAGTGGGTGCTCTGCACACACCAGCAGCCAAACTCCCTCCTCCTCCTCGCCTGAGCACCACGTCCCCGCTCCTCCACCTACTCCCAGGGCTTCCCGCCTGGCCACCGCCCAACAGCTGTTTGGCAGCATTAGCACGCTCCGGGAGCAGGGGAGGAGCAGGAACGTGGCATGCTCAGGGGAGGAGCTGGGGAAGAGGCGAGGCCGGGGCAGAGATTTGGGAAGGAGTTGGAATATTGGCAGGCAGGAGGCAGAGTTGGGAGGGGGACATTGGGGAAGGGGTTGAAATGGGGGTGGGGCCTCATGGAAGGGGTGGACTGGGGGCAGGGGCAGGGGGGTGGGATCAAGCAACCACAGGAAAGAGGGGAAGTCAGCACCTATGGTTTGTTCAACAGTGGGGGAAGTGCTAAAAACTACACATACACACTGCTCTGTGTTAATTTTGTTCCATTTGGTGCTACTAGACAGAAAGGGCCAGATCTTCAGCTGCTGTAAATTTATACTCCAGTATATGCCAGCTGAGGATTTGGTCCTCAGACTCAGATGTGAATGAGGAGGACCGCGGCAGTGATTTCTAGTGGTCAGGGTAAATCTCTCTATGGTACTTCAAAGGGGAGTAGAACACAATGGGGAATGGAAAAAGCAAGAGGAACACTAGGCTGCATGTGCTATGAGATAAGGACCCAGTCCTGCTGCAAGCTGATCTGTGCAGGCAGATTTTTACATAATCCCAGAGCCCCATGAGCTTCAGTAGCGCTCCGCGCCAGCTTAAGGGTCCGCTCATGGGATCAACTTGCAGGACTGGGGGCCCCATTGTACAATATGGAGGCTTACAAGTTCATTGTTTTTCTTTAATATGATAAATGTACAAGAGAGAGTGTGGAGTCACTGTGACTACAAGGGCCAGTTCTCACAGAGAAGCACATCTACAGATCAGTGGAAGATGTCTACACTGGCACTTTCAGCGCTAAACTTTTGTCACCGAGGGGTGTAAAAAAACCACCCCGAGTTTTAGCACCAAAAAGCGCCAGTGTGGACAGCACTTTGTCGCTGGGAGCCGTGCTCCCAGCGATAAAGCTACCACCCCTCGTTCGAGGTGGTTTTGTTTTAATCACCGGGAGAGAGCTCTCCTGGCGATAACTAGCGGCTAGGCTACACAGCGTACCTTACAGCGGTGCGGCTGCAGCAGTACAGCTGTACCGCCGTTAGGTGCACTGTGTAGACATAGGATAAAATTAAAGCTAGTCCAATTATGTGCCAAAAAAAAAAGATTTGTTTTGAAAAGGGCCAGGTTTCCAGAGGCGCTGAGAACCCACAGCTCCCATTGACTTCAGTTGGAGTTGTGGGTGCTCAGATAGGGTGACCATGTGTCCGATTTTCGACTGGAACACCCAGTTGAAAAGGGATCCTGGTGGCTCCAGTCAGCACCGTTGACTGTCCGGTTGGCGGCACTGTGCAGCGCAGCTGGCAGGCTCCCTGCTAGCTGCTACGCCATGCAGCTCCCAGGAAACAGTCGGCATGTCCCCCCTCCCTCTGGCTCCTACCCATAGGAGGAACTCCTACCCGCAGCTCCTATTGGCTGGGAAATGTGGTCAGCGGGAGCTGCAGGGGTGGCACCTGCGGACGGGGCAGTGCGCAGAGCTGCCTGGCCGTGCCTCTGCGTAGGAGCCACAAGGGGGACATGCTGCTGCTTCCGGGAGCTACTTGAGGTAAGCGCCGTCTGGAGCCTGCATCCCTCACCCCCTCCTGCACCCCAGCAACCTGAGCCAGCCTGGTGACAATGAGCGAGCGAGTGAGGGTCAGGAGAATGAGTGACAGAGGGAGGGGAGATGGAGTGAGTGGGGGGCAGGGCTTCACAGAAGGAGCAGGGCATGGGCAGGGCCTCAGAGGAGGGGCAGAGCAAGGGTGTTCGGTTTTGTGCCAGTAGAAACTTGGCAACCCTATGCTCAGCACCTCTGAAAATCAGAACCTCAGACTCATTTCTGGTCAGCAAATTGTTTAGACCCCATCTTGATTTCCTTTGTAACACACAAATATTTCCTGAATAGTTTTCATAAAGAATATTCAGACTAGGAATTGTTCTATAGCCTGTTATTCACTATTTATTATTCCTGTTCTGCAGGGGATCACCCACATCACATGGCAGTGTTTCTGCTCTAATTAGTTGACTTTAAAAAAAACCAATTAATAGCAGACAACAAATTAAATATTAACTTCCTATGTAATTGTCGGGGTAATTAACCACTGGTGCTAAAATTGATGGAAACGATGAGATTCATATTCTCATAGAATCTGGATATTGTTGAAATACTCATAAATAATGAAAAGTAAGACCAGGGCCTTATGTATTCTGCCAGTCTGTGACCTCAGAATTTGCTGTGGAATCCATTTCTTTATTAACATTTAAAACATTCGTCTTTCACTACTAGCGGTAAATATGCCCAATGGTCTGTGATGGGATGTTAGATGTGGTGGGATCTGAGTTACTATGAATTCTTTCCTGGGTGCTGGCTAGTAAGTCTTGCCCACATGCTCGGGGTTTAGCTGGGGTCGGGAAGGAATTTTCCTCCAGGGCAGATTGGCAGAGGCCCTGGGGGTTTTTTGCCTTCCTGTACAGCATGGGGCACGGGTCACTTGCTGGAAGATTCTATGCACCTTGAAGTCTTTAAACCATGATTTGAGGACTTCAATGGCTCAGACACAAGTTTGATACAGGAGTGGGAGGGTGAGATTCTGTGGCCTGAAACTAGTCATTAGGGTGTTAGTTGCGGTCAGGCTACACCCATGTCATTAGGCAGAGGTCCCCAGCTGGTTCAAACTAGCATATGCTCCTGTTGAGGATCTAGCCCAATGTTTCTAGGTTACAGATGTTACAAAAGTCACATTAATTATTATTAATAAAAGCTAAGTGTTAAAGATTATGGAGTTATCAAGGAAGGTAATATTGAGACAGGCTCTCGATTACAATTCACATATTATCTTAACGCAATCTAGGTAGGTGAAATTTTACATTAAACATTCCAAAAACAACCTTAACTCTGACCTAGAAGGCAGAGCTATCACCAAATATATCACTTCTCTTTCTGAGTTATGCAAATTGATCAGAGAAATACTGATGGAGACCCAAAAGCTGGTGAACTATTCATTATGAATAATATCTGCTATTAACATCGGGCCTGAGTGGCGGCAGTGCTGAGCACCCACAGTTCCCATTGACTATTTCACTGTGCACCATCCAGTTAGTACTGTCTGTTTCCAATCCCAAAGTGCCTCCCAAGAGTCAAAAGTCTCAACTTTCCCCTTCCCATTTGCCAAAGCTCCATCTCCCATCTCCCTGCCAATAACTCGTACCAAGTTACCTGTTGTCACTACAAAAACCAGCATCACATTGAAAAGTGGAAATTGAAAGAAACCTAATTGGAGAAAATGGAGTAAATCTGAGAAGATATTGTGCTAAGATTCAATAATTAGGGATCATAACAGCATGACTTACCTTTCTGTTGTCATCCATGCCTCAGTTTCCCTTGCAGGTTAGGTACTTTTGTCTTGACTAAATCCCCCAAAGTCCTCCTCTTCCAGGGTCTTGAGTCCAATAAAGCAGCAATCCAATGACAATCCACAAACCCTTCACACCTCAGTGCAGGGCTCTTCTCTCTTGGCCCAGGGGCTCATTCACACTTTTCACCCAAACTTCAGGATCCCCTTGGTGGAGACCCACAACCAGCTGCAGCTCTCTCCAGATCTCCCTCAGTCTCTGGCTTTCTAGCCAAAAACATTGTCCCTTCCCCAGGGCTTTTTGCTGTCTCCCTAGGCCACTGCCCCAACTGTCCCAAAGCCCTGCTAGCCTTTGCTTGGAGATACCCCACATCATATCTTGGTCTCTTCCCTGGTCTCTCTGTTAGGGTATGTTTACATAGGGATAAAAAACTGTGGCTGGCCTAGGTCAGTTGACTTGGTTTTGCAGGGCTTGGGCTCCAGGGCTGAAAAACTTCTTTGTAGATGTTCGCGCTAGAGCTAGAGCCCAAGCCCTGGGACCCTGCTCCAGCCCGAGCCTGACCGTCTATATGGCCATTTTTAGCCCTGCAGTCCGAGCCCTACAAAACCAAGTCAGCTGACCTGGGCCAGCCGCAGCTGTGCCAGGGGGCTTTTATCCCCATGTAGATGTGCCCTTAGTGACAAGAAGGGAGCTCTTTTTGGTCTATGCCCCACTTCCCAGCATGCACTGCTGCCAAAGCTATTACTCCCATGGTCCTTTTGGAATTTGACCCAGGTCCTCAAAGGTCCACTGATTTCAATGGAAGTTAAGAGCCTAAATACTCACGAGGATCTGGACATTTCTGCTTTAGCAGGAGATAGGAGGGAAGATTGGAACCAGATTCTGTCAGATGGTTTCAAGGTAATTAGAAGAGGGCAGCAGCTAAGGATGGGTTTCGAGTGGGTAGCCTTCCTTAGCTCCATTACCAGCTGCAGGGGTGAAGGTTTCTTCCCATGACATGATGTATTTTAAAAATTGTCTCTCAAAGTGACTTGCCCAAACACATTGATTTTTAATTACCTGAGAGGAAAGAATTTGATTCTCATGCAGGAGGGGAAAGTTGCTCATTGGGGCATTTCACCTCTCCCTTGCCTGAATTCTTCATTCTGTGGGGTAATGAGTCAGGCTAATTGCTTCCTTCCAAAACCAGAACTACCTAGAGTATAACATGAAGGGGAAAAGCCCATAGATCTGAGGCAATGTTATATCAATATTGAATAACATGGAGAGAAGGGTTTAATATTTGAGAGGGTGGGAGATCCAGGTTTGAGAATTAGGGACAGGTCAAATCTGAGGAGAAAGTTGATCAGTAAGGGGTTAACAGCTTCCTTTTCCTTTCCTCAACCACCATGTGGGGTGACAACTCACGCCAAGGGTTTCCCTCCAAAAGCAGAAGTGGCTAAAGTTGAAAATGGAATGGGAAACAAGCTCCCAAACTGAGACAATTTCTTTCTCCGTATTCAAGAACGAAAGACAGAAGGGGAAAATCAGAGAGAATTTTAGATCAATACTGGATAATTGAGAGGGAAAGGGGCCATGTCTGAGGAAATTTTATCCCAATATTTGACAGAAAAACTGCCAAATCTGAGGGAATTTTTATAGAATACTCAATAAATAGAGAGAAAAGGGTAAAAGTTATTGGGGATTTTCAATCTATACTCGACAGTGAGAGATGATGTCCCCTTCGCCAGCCATTCCCATAGGCAGCTCTGGCTGCTGCTTTAACAGGAGAGGGGAAGGGAGGTTGGAGCCAGAATGTGCTGGAAGGTTCCATGGCAGTTGGGCTGGGCTGGTGATTGGCAGTTGGGGTTCAGACTGGCGGTAGGTAGCCGCCATTAGTACATTACCATCTAAAGGGAGAAGGCTTCAAGCCCTGAGTATTAAATAGGGGGCAAGTCACTACAATCAAATAAGCTGATTAGTATTTAAATTAAAGGAGAAAGCATTTGTTTCTCATACATGAGGGGAAAGCTGAGCATTGGGGAGTTTAACCCCCTTCGCCTCCAGACCTCATGAACAAACAGAGACCTCGGGGAAATGACTCACGCCAACGGTTTCCCTCCAAAAGCACAAGTGGCTGCAGTTTAAAATGGGAGTAATAAGCAGGCCCAGAAATGATGGATTTTTGTTAATCACCATTCAATAATTAGAGCAGAAAGAGGCCAAATACGAGGGGATTTTATAGCAATATAATGGAATTAGAGATCAGCAATTAAGCAGAAGGCAGGCAGCTGCCCTGGGCTCCAGGAAGGGCGGTGGCCAGTTACAATCAGGCACAGAAACGTTTTCTGAGCAAAGTGAAAGTTATTCTCCTCTTTCTCCTATGCGCCATGGCGACAACAAAGCAGGTAAAAGATCTCCAAGAGGCTGTTATCTGTTCCATTTGTCTGGATTATTTTAATGATCCGGTGATTCTCAAGTGTGGGCACAATTTCTGCCGATCCTGCATCACTCAGTACTGTAAGGACTCCAGAATCTCCCCTCCCTATTCCTGCCCTCAGTGCAGAGAACGGTTCCGGAAAGGAGAATTCCATCCTAACTGGCAGCTGAGGAATGTAGTCGACATAGCGAAAAAAATCCCAGAGCCAAGGGGGAAGAAAACGTGTGAAAAACATGTGGAGCTTTTGAAACTCTTCTGTGAAGTGGATCAAACCCCCATCTGTCTGGTCTGCAGAGAGTCCCGCAGTCACAAAGAACACTCTGTGGTTCCTATCGAGGAGGCTGCCCTGGATTACCAGGTAATAATTAGTCATTTTTGCATTTGGAATGCAACCCAGCCAAGGCATGCTTGAACAATTCAGACTAGAGCCACCTGAGAAATATAAAACCAGCAATGTAATAAAACTAGCTTCCTAAAATGACAAGGGAGAAAAAAAAACAGAAGGGATTTTATACAGGAAGAATGTTGAGGAGACACGTTTTTATGGCCTGCTCTATCTATGGTGCTTATTCTGAGCTAACATTGTCAGTTAGGGGTGTGATTTTTTTTTAAACAAAATAGTTATACCAGCAAAACCCCTAGTGTGTGAATACAAGTTGTATAAAGGTGCCTTATGCCAGGAATGCTTGTTTCCCTTTCCATACAGAAATAAACTATACACACTTTTATACAGGTATAACTACATCCACACTAGCAGGGATGTATGGCTTTAATAGTACCAGGATACTTAAAGCATAGTATGATTTGTGTGCACTAAGGGCAAGATTATGCCCCTTGTACGGAAAAATCCACGCAGGGGGCAGGAAACAACAAGTTCCAGTTCACACAGCTTCCTCTTAACAGTTGCAAGGGAGGAGGGGGAAAGCAGGGTTTGTTTTTCATACAGAATGGACAAGAGTGGGGAGCTGACCACTTTAATAGATTTCCTGAAATTCACAGAGGCTGGGTAATCATATTTTCAAAATGAAGATCTAGGATCCTATTATGGGGGGAGGGAGAGGGAGAGGGGTTGGATGTGGTACTGAAGGATCAAGGAGGAGTACACCTAGGCTTTGGCAGCTGGGGAAGAGAGAAGATGATGTCCACTCCTAACCCTGTTTTCCCCCCTCAGCCCCAAGCAATATCTGCTTTCTCCCTCTCTTCCCTCTCTATAATAAAAACCCAAGCCACATTAAACACCTTTTATAGCAGGGAGTCTTGAAAATGTAACTGATGTAAATTGATCACTGTGGTCGCAAGGACCAAGCAGTATCATTGTGTTAGTTGTGTTTGGAATGTGTCCCAGTCAATCATCTCATTGACTCTCCCAAACTCTCAGGCAATCCCAGTGCATAGGGGGGTGGTCAGGAATTGGTTATACTTAGGGTAAGGGGGAGGATTATTTCTCTGGCCTACCCAGAAATGCCAAGGCCAGTGATATACCAAAATGTGCCTGCATGACAGTGTGATTTGCAGACTGCTCAGAAAATTCATAGTGAGCATACACACTGCTGCCCTGCTCTAGGCATCCAGGTGTGAATTATCCTCCTAAGCCCCATAGTGATTCACGATTCTGAGGAAGATCAGTGTGAGGTCATCTAACTCCTGTGTGGGGCCCAATCTGGTAGGCAGCCTCTGAGCACACCGGGGTGCTGGAACAATTTGTATAGTGGGGGGGGGGGGGGGGCTGAGAGCCATTGAACCAAACTGTAACCCCTGGATATGATGAAAACCTCTTCAAACCAGGGGGTGCGGTAGCACCACTAGTTCCAACACTTACGGAGCATGCCCACCGGATCAGGCCCCTCAGGTGAGGTCATGCAGAGGTGGACCCCTCTCACAACTTTTAGGGGTTAGGGTACTCACCAGGGATATGGGAAACCACCAGTTCAAGTCCTTCCTACACCTGATGAGGAGAAGGGATTTGAACAGGGATCTGCCACCTCTCTATGGGATATTCTGATGTAGGGCTCCCTCCATCTTTCCTGTTGAAGCTGTTCCACTGGAGATAAATACTTAGAGTCATTTGGGCCAAAGAGAGAGAGAGAGAGAGATCACAAGCATGAGAATGACTGTATAACCAGGTGGTTAGAGCACTCACCTATGTTATTATGTATTTAATATTCTTGAAAATATAAATTAAATAAACGGAAAATCCTTCCAAAACACCAAAACTAAACCAGTTTTTCTTTTATTAGAACCAAATTCGGAGCCGTTTGGAGAGTTTGAAGAAAGAGAGAGACGAGATTCTGTCGTATAAATCGAGTGGGGAAAATACAAGCCAGGAACTGCTGGTAGGTGCCTTTATTATTCAGAAGCAAATATGCACAAAGACATTATCTCTGTTCTGCTTTGTTTGAGTAGCATAAGAAGAATTGTTCCCTGCCATGAAAGACAAACTTATTTATCCTCATTGTAAGGAAAAACTCTTCTGGTTTAATTGAGGGTAAGCAGGAAAATGGAGCATTAAAGAAAGTTTTAATAATCCAAATATTTCCATTGATAATGTGATTAATTTGTTTAGTTAACAGTAGTTTCTCCTTTAGTCTTCCAGCTAGAGCTGATTGAAATTTTTCAACCATAAAAATGTCCTGCAGAAAAATGGGGTTTAGTAGAAAAAAAAAATTCCCCCTGGGAAAATGTCATTTGCAAAAAAAATTGCATTTTTTTGACAGGAAATTTCAGAACAAAAATGTTTATTTTCATTTCTAACAGAAATTTTTCGCTTTGGTTTTAAAAACCTGAAAATTTTTCAAAATTTCTAATGTTTGTTTTTTATCCCTTTGTTTTCCCGTTTACTCCATTTTGCCACTGAGTACAATAAAATGAATAATTTCTAAGGTTTTTTTCTCTTCGTTTTCCCTTTCTTTTTGCCGCTTTTTCTAAAATGGGAGAAGTTTTGAAGAGTTACGGAGAGAAGCGAATAAAAGGAAAACGCGGGGTGTGTGGAAATGAACATTTTAGAAAAAAGGGGAAACAAAAGTGTTAAAAATTTCTAAAAGTTATTTCAAGATATTTTTCAAACAAATTAAAAATTGTCCCATTTTGAACACTGAAAAATGGAAGCAACTTTGAAATTTCAAAATTTATTGTAAATTCCTCCCCCATATTTGAACAGACCTAACCACAAAAGGACAGTGAGGGCTCTAGAAATCTTCTGCCCCAGAGAAGGCTGGTCACTTAAAGCCTAATCAAATCCTAATGAAGTCACTGGAAAGATTTCTATTGATTTTGCTGAACTTTGGAACAGGCCCTTAGTGATATTGCTGCTCGACATCGCCATGAAGATGAATTGGGTTCTAAATATGATCTTAGTTTCTTGCTCCTAGGGTATCAAAAGCTAGAGAGTGCTCCAGAAAGAGCATGAATTGGTGGGCTTCTGTCCAGTTCACATGTACACGTTTCTAAGTGCCCTGCAAACTCAGATTTGCACATGCAAATAAGTTTCTTTCCAGCCACCCAATTTGTACTCAGAATTCCTGTGTGGATTAAAATTGGAGACAACATTTATGTATCTTAAATTGTGCATTCAACACTCATCAGAGCAATTGTTGGTGCTCTAATTTTAAAGACTGTTTTAGAAAACATTGCCCTATACATCTGTGCGTATTTTGTGGAGAGCCTCTGTTCCCCAATTCAAGTCTAGTGCTTCTTAGTTTGAGTTCTACCTTTTGCTCCCCAGAAGTAAGCCTTGTCTGTTTAGTTCTAGATCCCAAACCTGCTGTCCTTCCTGTTACTAGAAGGATCTGGTTTTCTAGAAGCCACTGATCACAGAATATTATAATAATGCAAGATACATTCATATTCTAAACACCAGTTAGGACTCTTGAAAATCTATTGAAAAATCATCTGTCTACTGAGCATAGAGTATGTTCTCCATAAAATATCAGGAGTTAAATTCTATGGGGTTGCAATGACATACTCCCATGTGTATACATAAGGCTTTATAAAATGTCCCATAACTCACTCTGTGTTCCTGTCCTTGACTTGTGCTATCCCTGTTTGTATCTCTTCATTTCAGAAACAGCTACAAACTGAGAAGCAGATAATTGTGTCTGAATTTCAGCAACTGCGCCAGTTTCTGGTGGAACAAGAACAACTCCTGCTGGACCAGCTGGAAAAGCTGAATCAGGAAATTGAAAAGAGGAGGGCTGAGTATGTTGCCAAATTATCTGAGGAAATAGCTTCTTTCAGTTCCCTGATCAGTGAGATGGAACAGAAGTGCCAGCTGCCAGCAAGTGAATTCCTGCAGGTGAGACAGTGTTAGAAACACCCCAGAACCTTTCACAGGGCAAGAAAGTCTTCTAACCCTTCACTTGTGGAGTTTAGGAGTGAAAGGTCAGAATAATAATAAATACACATTATTTTTCCTTAAGAGCTTGATAAAATGCCCAGTAAAGTCAATGGAAATATACTTCTTGAGTACAATGGGCATTGGATCAAGTCCTAAATGAAAAAAAAAATCTTCATTTGAATTCTAGTGGGAGAAGATTACTCCAATAATGGCAAATTCCAAACTCTGTTCTCCCACTCTCCTAATGCAAGAACAAAGGGAAATTCAATAAAATTAGAAGGTGACAAATTCAAAACTGATCCAGTGAACACATTTTCGCACATCTCATAATTAGGCTTTGGAACTCATTGCCATCAGATGTCGTTGAGACCAAGCATTTAGCAAAACTCAAAAAGTGATCGGATATTTATATGGATAACAAGAACATGCAGAGTGATATTAAACCTCATGCTTCATTGCTTCAGCCAGTCGCTAACTATTAGAGAGCAGGATGAGAATGTGGGGGGCAGATTATATTACACCTTCCTTTGAAGCATCTGGCACTGTCCACCTTTGGAGACAGAATACTGACCAGATGGACCTCAGGTCTGATCCAGTCTGGCATTTTCTGTGTGCCAGATGCTAACTCCAAAAGATGAAAGATGGAACCAGTCTTTAATTATGGAAATAGCTAAGATTGAAGCTGAGTTTCCATTTTATGCCTGATTTGGCCACTCTTCCTACATACCCCCAAATAGGGAAAATATTGGCCTCATGAGGTCTCAGGCTGCGGTGATTTTGTCTGCCAGAACTGAAGTTGGTTAGGGAAGTTCATTACTTATGGTAGCCTGAAAGTATAAGTAGTCATTAGAATTCCAAAAGCCTTCTAATGATTTTAAATTTCAAAAAGTGCCTCTAAGTAGCAAACAAGAAGAAAGGTGAGAAATAAAACGTAACATCCTGGACTTCTCTAGCTGCTATCTAGGGTCAAATTCTCTGTTGCGACCAGTACCTGCTGTGGGCACCATTCTTCACTCCTCGGGTCTCCTGCATTGAACCTGGGGTGTAGGATAGTTACTCTATACCCCACACCCATTGTTCTCGCCCAGCCCCAAATTCCTGTGGGTGTCAAGAAGCCCACAGGACGGGCCTTCAGAATGTTTGTGGGCGAGTGGGGAGAGAGTTTACAGCATGAGGGCAGCACAGCATGAAGGCATCCCTCCCTCTGGACCCACTGGAGTCTGCAGGAGGGGATCTTCCCCAAACCTGTGAGTGTTAGGGAGATCTTTGTTCAACATATCACAAGACTGAGCTCTCTGATTCTATGTGCCGTGTGGTTACTCAAATGTTACACAAAGAGCTAGTGTGCCTCCCTTCCTGGGCCCAAATCCTGAACTTAAAGCACTTTTCCAAAGAAGCAAAGCCAACACATTCAAAGTTTTTGTTTGTGTTAATAAATAACAAATAATTTCACTTTGAACCTCAAACTGTGAAGACAAAGTGAGTCTGCTCCAGAGCAGGAGGGATCCTTAGTGTGAGCAATGGGACTGAATTTCCTTTTATCTTTCTCCTCTAGGACATCAAAGGCACCTTGAGCAGGTACGTGGCTCCTTCTCACTCTCCCTTTCACTTCACAGTGCAGGGAAGGGATTTTGGACATGAGACATTGCTCCCCATGGTCCAGAAGTGCAGAGCATGGGGTTGGTCCCCAATTTCCCCCCGTTAAATTTAATCTTGGAGCTGTTGTCATTTTGAGTAGACTGCAGAATAGATCAGCCAGAGAAAAGAGTTATTTACCTACAGACAGGAGTGTTATTTATAGTGTAGCTGGTGGAATGGAGACCTCAGGAGATTGGGGATGGAGAATGCGTTTTTCATTTCTAGGTCATAGACTCCAAACTCCACCTACATTGGTAGGGATGGAAAGTCAGTGCCATCTGATGACTATTCAATGAGCTGTTTATTAAGTGTTTCCTATTATGCAGTGAGCTCTATCCATGTGCTTAGTGTGGCAACAGATATGATTGAAGAAACGTTGCCTGTTCTAAGGAGTTTATAATGTGCTATTATCAGTAGTACTATGGCAGTGCCTAGAGGCTCAAGGCAAAATCAGGTCCTATCATGCTGGGTGCTGCACAGACATGTAGTAAGAGACAGTCCCTGCCCCAATGAGTTTACAGTCTAAATAGACACAAGAGACAAAGGGCGGAGGGAGGAAGGATTAAAATCAATTTAAGGGGACATTCAATAGAGACAAAGTACTGCACTTTGGAAGGAAAAAGCAAATGTACAACGACAAAATGGGGAATAACTGGCTAGGCGTATTACTGTGGAAAAACATCTGGGGGTTAAAATGGATCACAAATTGAATGAGTCAGCAGTGTGATGCTGTTGTGAAAAAGGCAAATGTCATTCTGGGATGTTATCACAGGTTGCTGTATTCACCACAGGTGCTGCCTCCTCCCGGCTGTTCTGGGGATTAGCTCTCTTCCACAGCCAACATCTCCCCTTGCCGTCTCTCCCCCCGTTGTGCTCTCTCTCACTCTGCAGCCTCGTCTATTACTCCAAGAGCTTCAGCTTCCTCTTCGTGACTCAGCCCTCCAGCCAGGTCACTAAATGGTTTCCCCTTCTGGGGTATAGAGTCTCACTGGTCCCACTGCCCAGGCAATGCCACTCCATCAGTGGCTGGTAGGGGAGCTCGAGCCCACCCACTGCTCCAGGGTCCAGCCCAGGGACCCTACCACATACAAGCAAAGTCTGCTTTCTCCCTGGGCTGATTCCTACTCATCTCCCATAGACTTTCTTCTCCACCCTTCTCTCTTATAGGGGTTAGACGAGGTGACCCTGGCAGTCCCTTCTAACCCTATGATTCTAAGTACTCCCTTCCTTCAGGGCCTGGCTCCTAGCATGCTGTTCTTTCCCTGTTTCCCTCTTTCCCTTTCGAATGCACAGAGAGTGGCCACAGACTTCCTCACTGCAGCCAATTTCTGTTGCCAGCTTCCTGGCTTTATACTAGCCCAGCCCCCACCTGCTCAGCTGAGCTTCATCGTCCAATCAGAGATTGCTTCTCTGGCCTAAACCACTCATGTGTGGCCCATCTCCCTAATCTCCTCTTTCTCAGCTTCCTTCACTCTTTCTGGGGGCTGATGTAGGGTGAACACCCCACCACAGATGTATTAACAGGAGTGTCATATGTAAGACACAGGAGGACGTTGTTCCATCCTTCTTGCCACTGTGAGGCCTCAACTGGAATACTGTGTCCAGTTTTGGACATCACACTTTAACAAAGATGTGGACAAATTGGAGAGAGTTCAGAGGAGAGCAACAAAAATGATAAGAGGTTTAGAATGCAT
Source organism: Trachemys scripta elegans (assembly GCF_013100865.1). Lineage (NCBI taxonomy): Eukaryota > Metazoa > Chordata > Testudines > Emydidae > Trachemys > Trachemys scripta. Next base: position 1,135,754 of record NW_023260513.1, read on the forward strand.
GAGCTATAGGGAAAGGTTGAAACAAATGGGTATGTTTAGTCAAGAGAAGACTGAGGGTGGGCCTGATAATTGTCTTCAAATATGTATGAGGCTGTTCTAAAGAGACCAGTGATCAGTTATTCTTCAAGTCCACTGAGGGCAGAACAAGAAGTAATTGGTTTAATTTGCAACAAACGAGATTTACATCAGTGTGACGGGTTCCCAGGGTGCAACCTGGACTGTGGGACTGCTGAGCCCTCCAAATCCCCAACCTGGGCTGCCTCACACCGTGATGCTGATGTCAAGCTACGAGCCTGCCTGGCCTTGCGCTGACACAGACACCTACGGGCAGGGACCCGCCCAACTGTGTTACATGAATCATCTCCCAGACATTGATGAACCAGCAATAGAAAGGCACCAGCCAGTTCCCCCCAGCTCCAGCCCTACACTGCAGAACTGTACCACCTTACACTGCTCAAGGCTCCCTTGGGCAGTGCAGGTTCATTAAGTAGTTTGCTGCTCCCTCAGTGTGGAGTGGACACACACTAGCCTTTGTAAGCTGAGAACCCCTGTGCTAGTGGACTGACCATTGTATGTATCCAAAGAACTAAATAAGAACATAAATTATCTTTGAAATGGGTTAGTGGGTCTCACTCCAGGTCCTGGTACAATGTGTGTCTACATCACCACAAGGATTGTCGCTAATTATCTCTCTTAAATGGTGTACAGGATCAGGTGATCCTGCTTATCCACACTCACAATCCAAGAACAAGGGGACGTTCAGTGCAATTGAAAAGCAACTAATGTAAAGCTGAAAAAAGGATTTTTTTTTTACACGATTCATTGTTAACCCGTGGAACTCATTGCCACATGGTATTACTGAGTTTCATAGATGCATAAAGTTGAAGGCCAGAAAGGATCATAAAATCGTCACATTTGACCTCCTGTATATCACAGCACAAGCACCGACTTTCTCATTCCCCCAGGGGTGTTTGACCCCCACTTGGCCCTGGGCCCTGCCCCCACTCCACCCCTTCGCCCAAGTCCCTGACCCGCCTCTTTCTGCCCTTCCTCCACCCCCTCACCTCCAGCATCTCCTGCCCGCTGATGAACAGCTGATCCCCAGTGGGCGGGAGGTGCTGGGAGGCAGGGGGAGGAGTTGATCGGCAGGGCCCGCTAACAGGTGGGAGGCACTGGGGGGAGGGGAAAGAGTTGATCTGTGGGGCTTCCGGTGGGTGCTGAGCACCCATTATTTTTTTCCATGGGTGCTTCAGCCCCGGAACACCCACGAAGTTGGTGCCTATGTACCACAGCACCTTAAATCTCACCCAGTTATTCCTATATCCATCGCAATAACTTGTATTTGACTAAATCCTAACGTGTGTTGACTAAAGCACCTTCCAGAAAGCCATTCAGTCTAGATTTGAAGACATCAACAGACAGTAATGCCTGAAGCTCCCTAGAAGTGGTGGGGCCACCGGTGCCCAAACCATGGACCCACCCCTGCTCTGCCTCTTCCCCTGACATCCCTCCCCCTGCTTGCTCCTCTCCACCTCCTCCCCCATCACTTGCCTTTAAGGCAGGTAAAATGGGAGAGAGCAGAGCTCTCCCACTTTTAAAAGTGATGGGGCCATGGCCCCCCTGTTGTGGCGCCCTTGTCAAGAGGCAGTTTCTTCCAATGGTTAATCCACCCACACTCTTCAAAATGTCTGTCTGATTTCCCATTTGAATTTCTCTAGCTTCAGCTTCCAGCAATTGGTCCTTGTTATGCCTTTGTTTGCTAAATTGAGGAGCCCTTTAGAACCAACTGTATTCTCCACATGAAGGTATTTATATCCCATACTCAAGTGCAAGGCATTTTTACCAGCCCTCAAATCATTTTTGTGGGTCTTCTCTGCACCGTCTCCACTTTTTCAATGTCCATTTTAAAACGGGGACACCAGAACTGGAGGCAGTTTTCCAATATCGGTCTCAGCAAAATGAAGGGGAAGCTTGTAGTGTCAAAGCTGGGATTGGACCTATTCCTGGGGCAACAGAGAATTTAATCCTCCAGGGTCTGCTGAGCTACAACCATTCACTAGAATAAAATACATTTTAGTAAAAAAACAAATATGAACAAACTCCACTATGAGTAACACTGGGTTGTTCGTCAGATGTGAGAGGAAGAAGTTTCAGAACCCAGTGGCCTTTTCTTCTGAACTGAAATGGAGAATCTGGGAATCTTCTCAAAGAAATGCATCTCTGGAGACCATAATGAAGAAATTCACAGGTAATAAACAGTTATCTGGGGGATTTTCTCACATATAATACACTGATAATTGACAGAGCTGGGGAAATTGCTTGGGGACAAGGATTGTGGATGGAGATAGTCAACTAATCATTTGGAACCTATGAATTCCCTACTCAGCTCTCAATACAGCACATACACACTGGGTTAGGGTCCTAAATTTGGAATCCCTGGGGGTTTTCCTTTCCTAGCAACTTTGAACGTTAAACTTAGCTTGAACTTTCTGCTGAATTAACTGTTTTTGAAGTATGTTTGTTTGGATTTTTTGTCTGCAAGTCCTCCTGTGTCATAGTCCCTCTCTTGCTTTAGAGCAGGGTGAGGAACCTTTTTTCTATCACAGGCCATTGACCCACAGAAAAAAATCAATCCCGGGCCACTCACCCTCATGGGGACAGAGAGGCAGCATGGAGGCTCAGGGCTTCCCCCCGCAGTAGGCCAATCTGGGGCTTGCAGCTCCAGCTCCACTGGGGGTACGGAGGAAGTGGTACTGGAACAATTTTTACAGTGGGGGTGCTGAAAGCAAAGGGTCCCAAACTTTTTACCTGGCACCCCCCTTACCCCTGTCTGTGCCCCCTCTCCCCAGAACTGGTGCCAAGACTGAGCCACGGGAGAGGGAGCGGGAAACAGAGAGGAGTAAGGGGGCTGAGGCTGGGACCACAGCTGGGGGCGGGAGCAGAGCCCTGGGGGTGGGGCCAGCAGACCAGACCATGCCTGTGGCGCCGGGGGCAGAGCCCGTGCGGGGCTCCGGCAGCCAACTGGGACCATGGGCGTGGGGCTGACAGCTGGGATCTCACGCAAAACCTGGGGGGTGCTGCAGTACCCTCGGCACTCCTAGTTCCCGCGGCTCTGCGCAGAGACTCAGGGTTTCCCCCCCACGGAGGGGTGAGTCAGCACTCGCGGCTCCAACCCCACAGCAGGGGGTGGAGGAGTGCTGCGGGCTGAATAAAATTTAGCAACATGTCATATCTGGACCACAGGCCGAAGGTTCCCCACCCCTGCTTTAGAGATTCTCCACCTTTTATCCTCCTGAGCTGGAGATAATGAGACCACCAGGGCTGTCAGGAAGGATGAGCCAGTTTTACTGAGTACTAGTGGTACAGGGGCAGATTTAAAGTTGATTGAATGCTAATCAGTGAAAAAGTGTCTGTGTATTGGTCTGTCTGTGAATTATGTGTTGGTGTCAGAGGGTTTGTCTACACAGCAATTAGACACCTGTGGCTGGCCTGTGTCCCCTGACTCCGGCTCACGAGGTTCGGGCTGGAGCCTGAGCTCTGCAACCCTCTCTCATCACAGGGTCCCAGAGCCCAGGCTTCTGCCCAAGCCCGAGCATCTACACTACAATTAAACAGCCCCAGTGCCCCAGCCCTGCGAGCCCAAGTCAGCTCTCATGGGCCAGCTACAGGTGTTTAATTGCTGGTAAAACATCTCAGGGTATGTCATGTAACCTTAATGTTTGTGGTTATTTTTTAGTGATGTGTGTAATGGTTTGTATTGGTCTGAATTGCACTTAACCTCCTTAACTATAACTTCATTAAGTTTGTTTTCTTTTCATTTTGCTTTTGTGTTAGAACGTTAATAATGTGAATATTCATAAACATGATAAACATGATAACATGACATTTTGTCTTTTTCACCCGTTTCTTCCTCTAGACTCGCTGTCGTCTAGACAGCAGTTGGACAAAGGTAAATTTCTGGGATGAAAGGGGGAGTGAAAACTTTCATATGAATTATGGTGTGTGACAGACCCAGACCAGTGGGGTACAAGAGTCTGGTAGAGGGCAAATATACTGGTCACTGGATGAGTAGTTTTCTGTTCCCTGAGTGACCAGAGCAGGAGCTGCACTAGAGTAATCAGGAACCTGCTAGAACCAGTTAAGGCAGGCAGGCTAATTAGGACACCTGGAGCCAATTAAGAAGAAGCTGCTAGAATCAATTAAGGCAGGCTAATCAGGGCACCTGGGTTTTAAAAGGAGCTCACTTCAGTTTGTGGTGTGAGTGTGAAGAGCTGGGAGTAAGAGGTGCAAGGAGCTGAGAGTGAGAGGGTGTGCTCCTGGCGGATTGAGGAGCACAAGCATTATCAGACATCAGGAGGAAGGTCCTGTGGTGAGACTAAGGAAGGTGTTTTGAGGAGGCCTGGGGAAGTAGCCCAGGGAGTTGTAGCTGTCATGCAGCTGTTACAGGAGGCACTATGGACAGCTGCAGTCCACAGGGCCCTGGGCTGGAACCTGGAGTAGAGGGTGGGCCCGGGTTCCCTCCCAATTGACCTGGACTGTGGCATATTGGCAGCATCATAATTCAGGTTTTGTTTCAATTTTGCATTTGACAGGAGCTGAACACTGTATTACTGGTGGCTACACAGATCTTTCCTAAAAACAGAAAAGTAGATTCTTTTCTCTATTATACTTTAGAATTTTTAAATAGTGGTTGGGTTAACCAGATGTGCTGGTGTGGAGGAGAGGGGGTGAGCAGTGTATCTCTGTAGAGATCTAAGAGTTTACAAATGAGCCTTTTTGAAAATCAGAGAGGACCATCACACCTCATTTTCAGAATCCTTATGCACATACATCACAACCCCTGGCAATATTATTATTATTATTATTATTATTAGCAAATGCACAAGTGGTACAATGAAGAATGGGAAAATTCAAAATACAAAAATATACATTTATGTTTTATCTCTCCACTTTATAAGTCAAAAGAAAAAATGTTAAAAATGTCCAAAAGGGTTAGGTAGACACCACCTATTAGCAGACATGCCAACTCTCATGAATTGATCATGAGAGATTCGATTTCTGAGTAAAATTAAGCCTCACTCGTGATCTCACGATAGAACTGTGGCTGAAAAAATATGCTGACATTTGAGAGTTCTATAAGTGAGGCTTAATTTTACTTAGAAATCCTGTCAGCTGCCCTGGGTGTGGCTGGAGTGCCCGCTGTCAGTCACCCCAGTGCAGCTGCTCCCCTGGGAAGTGGGAGAGGGGACCCCACTGTAGCCCCCAGGCCTAGGGAGGATGAAGAACCCTAGGAGGAGCAAAGGTGAGGCTGGGTGGGCTTTATTATGGCCTGGGGGCTGCAGGGGGCCTGAAGTGAGAGGGGGGCTGATGGGCTGGGGGGCCGTATTGATGTTGGGTTCTGAGCAGATAAGGTGACTGCTGGCAGGGTGAACTGAGGGTGGTGGGATAGGGATGCCGAACTGATTGGGCAGTGATGATGGGGGCTGGGGGACTGAATTGAGGGGGGTTGGATGGGGACAGAACTCATGGGGGAACTGGGGGACAGGATTAATTGCTGGGCAGGAGATGGGCAGATGTGGCTAGGGGTGAAAGTGAGCCAATAAGGGCTGGTTCAGCGTACCGGCCCGTACGCAATCCACATTAAAGTGCTGCCACGTCAGTGCTTTAACGTTGTTGCCCCTTTTGCCCCTCCCTAGCCGCCAACGGGGGGGGGAGGGAACAGCTGCCCTGAGGACGGCAATTAAAAAGGGCCCGGGGCTCCGGCTGCTGCTACCACTAACTCAGCAGTGGTCAGAGCCCTGGACCCTTTAAATCGCCGCTGGCGCCCAGGGTGGCGCAGGCCAGGCGGTCTGGAAAGGCTGGCTGGGGGACTCTCACCCCAGCCCCGCCCCTTCCGCCTGAGGCCTTGCCCCTTCTGGGGCCGGCCCCAGCCCCCATACCAGTAAGTCTTCCCTGTTACTTTCACCCCTGGATGTGGAGGTGAAAGCTCCTGCAGCAGGAGCCAAAATCCCCTTATCCAGTACATGTGGGAGAGTGGGCAGCACTGATTGTCACATGCGCACACCCTTGGTAGGGGCCAGGGGAGCTCAAACATCAAGAGACTGACCTAAAAACCACAATAGAATCCTTTTTAAAATGTCATGATTGTTGGGCCAATCTCATGAGATTTGATCTCTTGAAGTCGGCAATACTGAATTAGCCATTGCATAGCCTTGGGGCCAGCAGTGTGGAGTTTGGAAAGTCCCCGATAGACCAGCACAAGACAAGCAGCCTATTCAATAAGTGTGCGGTGTCCTCAACCACACCACAGCTACACAGAGTCATGGAGCACCAGAGATGTCTCTATAAAAGCAGTTTTTCCATTGGTCAGCTAACTGATCTTTAGGAGGGAGAGGCAAGGAGATGGGGGTGTGAAGAGTTTCATCATTGGACAGGGGGACTTCGGATTCCCTGTAATCTCCTGGGAACCTCCTATGATGCCAGGATCTCTAATCACATCTGTGGGGAGAGGTGGATGCAGGTGGGGAAAGATTCCAGGGCCTGATTGTCAGGCCCTTTTATGCTGCTCTGTCAGAGCAAAGGGGCCTTAATGTGCCTGGAAACAGTCCCCAGAAAATAGCTCCAGTGCAAGGGAGCCACCCCCCGTCCGTGTGAAGCTGGCACAGGGGCTCTACAGCAACTCTGCTCCCAGCCGTTATTGTAGGAGTGGGTTTGGGGCCATGCTGGGGGCCAGGGCCGTCCCTAGTGGGGTCTGGGGTGGAAGTGACGGATTTGTTTCTTCCGGGACCAACCGCGCCAGCCAATCGCAACAGCCCACAGGATCCCCCCAAAGCATGGGGCCCAGAGCGGTCGCCCCAATTCGCCCTACCTAAGGGACGGCTCTTCTGGGGGCATAGACAGGATGCATTACACTCTGGCTGCTCTCTGCTTTGCAGCCCTGAGGTCCCTGTAACTAGGGGTCAGGTAGACTAAAGGAAGGACAAAGGTGGCTTAAAACTACTTCCCTCTAACCACCCTTGTCTATACCCCAAGCACAAGGATGGAATCACTGAGACTCAGACGCTGGGTCTGGGGGCCTGGCTCAGCGGAGCTGATCCCTTCACTCTGTCACTGAACTGGCTCTGTCAGGGTGTGAATCCCCCCTGCCCATGGCTGAGATCTCAGCGCTGCTCCCCATGAAGAGCTGGGTAAATCCTGGAGGGAAGAGGTTGCCTGATTCACTCCCCAGCTGGGGCAGGTTCTGTCACTGACAGGATCAGACCTTCCCCCAGGGCTGAGCTCTGCCCCTCACGCTCTGATTCTCTCTCTGCAGCAAATGTGACTCTGGATCCAGATGTGGCCCATCCTGAACTCCTCGTGTCTGCAGATCAGAAAAGTGTGAGATGGGGACCCACACATCAGGCTTTGCCCAACAACCCTGAGAGATTTGACACTGTTCACTGTGTGCTGGGCTGTGAGGGATTCACCTCGGGCCGACATTACTGGGAGGTGGAGGTGGAGATGGAGGACTGGGGACTCTGCGCTGTGGGGGTGGCCAGAGAGTCTGTGAACAGGAAGGGAGGGATCAGCTTTATCCCTGAGCAGGGGATCTGGGCTGTGCGGTGCAGTGAGGATCGGTACCGGGCTCTCACGTCCCCTGAGCAGCGCATCACCCCCTTGTCCCTGAGCCGGGAACCCCGCAGGATCTGGGTTTATCTGGACTATGAAGAGGGGCGGGTGGCACTTTTTGATGCTAGTAATGGTGACCCGATCTTCACTTTCCCACCGGCCTCTTTCGCTGGGGAGAGAATCCGCTCGCTCTTCTGGGTTGGACGCGGGGGAAGCTCTTCTATGCTCCTGCACCATTTCTCTCTCCTGGGCCAACGCTGCCGACTCACACTGTGTCCATGAGGTGCCCTGTCTGTCCCTATGAAACAGGCTCCTCTAGCCCCCACCCTCCTTACCTCTATGACCTGGACGATTCAGCCAGTCTCCCTCAGCACAGACAGGGCTGAAGACGGAGTGACGCTCTACCCGTAGCTCTATGGCTGTGGAGGTCTGTGTGAGGTGCTCTAGGCTGGGTCTCTCTGCTCCTAGGAGGCCAACTCTGTGTGGAGTGGGGGGGTCCCACCAAGGAAGGAGGGAGCCCCTGTGGGAGGGACCCAGCCAAAGGCCAGGGAGAGACCCCTCAACTGGGAGGAGGAGGGAGCAGGGGGGAAGCCTGGCTGAAGAGGCTCAGGAGAAGGGAAGAGAGAGCAGGGGAAGGCCTGAGTGAAGAAGCTGCGGGGGGGAGGGGGAACGGGGTGTTTAAAATCATATTCATTGATTGTTATGTAGCCACAAGCAGCTAATATATATTTAAATACAACTGTTAGTATGTGTACGAGGTGCGAAGGCTGACATTTTCAAAAGAACCAAAGTGATGTAAGACTCATTGATTTTCAATGAAACTTGTGCTGCTAAGTAACTTCAGGTGGGATTTTCAAAAGCACCTAAGTCATGTTTATCATTGTTAGTTTTAATGGGTTAATATATTTTTCTGTGATGGGTTGGATCACAGAAACCCCCTTGGGAACTGCCAACTGATGTGCCAAGACTACTTCTGCCCCTGCTTTCCCTGCCAGCTTGGGACTCCAGCACCCTGTCTTGTTGAGCCAGACACGCCAGTCTGCTCCAACACAGACCCAGAGTCTGAACCACGTGCCCCAAAGCTGCAGGCTTAAACTGAAAGCAGCTTAAGGAAGTGTTCCTGTCTTTAACACTCAGATGCTCAACTCCCAGTGGGGTCCAAATCCCAAATAAATCCGTTTTACCCTGTATAAAGCTTATACAGGGTAAACTCATAAATTGTTTGCCCTCTATAACACTGATAGAGAGAGATACACAGCTGTTTGCCCCCCCCCCCCCCCCCCAGGTATTAATACATACTCTGGTTAATTAATAAGTAAAAAGTGATTTTTATTAAATACAGAAAGTAGGATTTAAATAGTTCCAAGTAGTAATAGACAGAACAAAGTGAATTACTAAACAAAATAAAATAAAACATTCAAGTCTAAGTCTAATACAATAATAACACTGAATACAGATAAAATCTCACCCTCAGAGATGTTTCAATAAGTTTCTTTCACAGACTGGACACCTTCCTAGTCTGGGCACAATCCTTTCCCCTGGTACAGCCCTTGTTCCAGCTCAGGTGGTAGCTAGGGGATTTCTCATGATGGCCGCCCCCTTTGTTCTGTTCCACCCACTTATATATCTTTTGCATAAGGCGGGAATCCTTTGTCCCTCTGGGTTCCCACCCCTCCTTCTAAATGGAAAAGCACCAGGTTAAAGATGGATTCCAGTTCAGGTGACCTGATCACATGTCACTGTAAGACTTCATTACCCACTTTCCAGCCCACAGGTATACAGGAAGACTTACAAGTAAAACAGAGCCATCTACAGGTAATTGTCCTGGTTAATGGGAGCCATTAAGATTTCAAATCACCATTAATGGCCCACACTTTGCATAACTAAAATAGGACCTCAGTTATATTTCATATTTCTAGTTTCAGATACAAGAGTGATACATTTATACAAATAGGATGATCACACTCAGTAGATTATAAGCTTTGTAATGATACCTTACAAGTGACCTTTTGCATGAAGCATAGTCCAGTTACATTATATTCACACTCATTAGCATATTTTTATAAAATCATAGAGTGCAGCATCACAATGTTTACCATTGTGTTAGTTTTAATGTGTTAATATATTTTTTAGAATAATGAATTTTCCCCGTGTAGGCAAATTGCTTGTGTTCTCCTGTTCACCTTATTCAAGTCTCCCAGTAAATGGACCCGAGAGGGAAATTGGTCTGTTAAAACTTTCTGGAAAGCACCTGTGTGAGGTGTATTTTGAGACAGAAACAAAAGGTTGGTTTCCACATGAATTTAAAATGAACAGAGTCCTAGTAAATCTCACTGTAAGGGTGGGAATTACTCTGGCAATACCAGGAATATGAAAAAAAAATGAACGGATCATATGGAAAACCCCCTTGAGATGCACTGAGTTCAAACTAAAATGTCCAGCGTCTGTCACATCAGAGTTGTTTTCATGAGGTGCAAACTGTGTATAAAAATTATCATATTCTTCATGTAACTCATTTTTCTTTTAGAAATCTCCCTGATTTTGCTGTAAGCAATTGATTGTATCTGACTTTCCTCCCAAAGTGGTCTTTCTAAAATGTGGATCAATGCATATTTGGATGGTGTATGTTCATATTATTAAATTTGCTGACAGTAGAATTGTTACTGGTGTGACTGTTGCCTGGTATGAATCACCACTGAGAATGCCCAATTCAGGACAGGGCAGATACACCCCAAAACTGGATGGTTTATTCTATAATTAGATTCACCAAAACAGTAACAAAATGAGCTCTTATATCCCCACACTGGTTAGCAGGAAGCCAAAGCACAGTCCCCTTTTGGCATTCCAACTCCTGGCTTGTCCACCCAAACTGGTCTTTTGTGATAAATGATTACTAAAACTAGAAATCACATATAAAGTTCTTCCAATCCCAAAGCCACTGTCCTCAGGTCAATATATACTTTAGATCTTACCCCAAAATCACACTGCAGCCAATCCCCTTTTTACCTAAAAACTAAAGGATCATTAATAAAAAAGAAAAAAAGAGAGTTAGTAAATTGTTAAAAGAATCATATACTTTACAATTGATGTATAGGGAAATACAACCTAGATGGAGCTACTACAAGGTGGATGCATAACTGGTTGGAAAATGATTCCCAGAGAGCAGTTATCAGTGGTTCACAGTCATGGTGGAAGGGCATAACAAGTGGGGTCCCACAGGGTTTGGTTCTGGGTCCAGTTCTGTTCAATATCTTCATTAATGATTTAGATAACGGCATAGAGAGTACACTGATAAAGTTTGCGGATGATACCAAGCTGGGAGGGGTTGCAAGTGCTTCGGAGGATAGGGTTAAAATTAAAAAAGCAGACAACTGGCCCAGGCCACCCGGATTCCTGGACGACCCGGCCCCACAGAAAGCAGATGACTGGCCCAGACCACCTGGACCCCTGGACAACCAGACCCCTCAGGAGACAGATGGCGAGCCCAACCCCAGCAGAGCTTCTGCTGGCAACTGAAGCCCCCACAGATCACCTTATCTCACCGGACCAGCAGGTACCCTTGGAGGGGGCGTGTGGAAGTGGCCCAGGGTTAGTAGCCCCTGTTTGGCTGCAACGCTGGCAGAGGGTGAGTCAGAATGTTGCAGCTTGGATCCCTGCTGATGCAGTGGCAGACCCCTGTGCCACCCTTAGGCCCCTGGGCCGGGACACAGTGGAGTGGGAGGGCCTGTGTCCCCCCGCCACTCAAGCGGTGGGTGGCAGTCTCCCCCTCCCTCAGGCTAGCTGAAGGAAAGCCTGAGGTAACTGACTTTGGGTACAGGCCCAAGCTGAGAGACTTTGTTTCCCGCCAAGCTCTGAACCAGAGCTTGGGCTCATTAATTGCGAGCAGCCGCAACTGAGTGCAGGGGGGAGCTGAGAGACTTTGCTTACTGCCCTGCTCTGAACCAGAGCCTGGGCTCGTTAACCGCCTGCAGCCCCACCTGAATACAGGTGGAGCTGAGAGACTTTGTCTACTGCCCCACTCTGAACCAGAGGCTAACCTGATAGACTATTTGCAGCTCCACCGGAGTGCAGGCTCGAGCCAAAGGACTGCAGCTTGCCCTGAGAGAGGGGCTAGACTATGGGCTCTAGTTCACCACTGAGACCTCGGGCCTGATCCTGCCATCTCTACTCTGCTGAATTTTAAACAGGCACAGTTTAAGCCGTGGGAATGAGATCCTCAGGTGATTACTTGGAATGCCCTGGAAAGACTTATGGAAGGACTCTAATAGACTCTATATCTAAACCAGGGGTCAGGTCAGTCCAGGGTCCAGGCAGTCCGGGCCAGTCATCTGCACTCTGCGGGCCTGCTGCCATCTCCCACCATAAGAGTTCAGGGGAAGTGTCTGTCCCCTCCAGTGGCTGGGCCCCCATTCAGCTTCTTAGTTCCACCTTTATACTTCCAGCCCTACCCCTTGGCTTCGGGGGGGGGCAGAGCTAGGGGGTAGTGCTCCGCCCATGATGGGGTGGAGCCACCCTCTTCCTCTGTGTCTGGGGAGGGCCAGTCCACCTCACTACAGGGTCAAGTGGATCACAAGCTAAATATGAGTCAACAGTGTAACGCTGTTGCAAAAAAAGCAAACATCATTCTGGGCTGTATTAGCAGGAGTGTTGTAAGCAAGACACGGGAAGTAATTCTTCTGCTCTACTCCGTGCTGATTAGGCCTCAACTGGAGTATTGTGTCCAGTTCTGGGCGCCTCATTTCAGGAAAGATGTGGACAAATTGGAGAAAGTCCAGGGAAGAGCAACAAAAATTAAATGAATAGGCAACAGATTTAAAACAGACTTCCTTTTGTTTTTCTTCACACAATGCACAGTCAACCTGTGGAACTCTTTTCCAGAGGATGTTGTGAAGGCCAAGACTATAACAGGGTTCAAAAAAGAACTGGATAAATTCATGGAGGATAGGTCCATCAATGTCTTTAACCAGGATGGACAGGGATGGTGTCCCTAGTCTCTGTTTGCCAGAAGCTGGGAGTGGGCGACAGGGGATGGATCATTTGATGATCACCTGTTCTGTTCATTCCCTCTGAAGCATCTGCCATTGGCCACTGTTGGAAGACAGGACACTGGGCTAGATAGACCTATGGTCTGACCCAGTAAGGCCATTCTTATGATTGCTAAAGTCCTTCATGCCCTTACTTAATATATTTTCTAGAATAAAATAATGCATTTTCCCAGTGTGGGCAAACTGCTTGTGTTCTCCTGTTCACCTTATTAAAGCCCTCCAGAGAATGGACCTGTGAGGGAAATTTGTCATTAAAACTTTCTGAAAAGTTCTGGTTTGGTGTGTGGTGTATTCTGAGTCAGAAACAAAAGATGGGTTTCCACGTGGATTTTGCCAAAATAAATTTAAAATTAACAGAGACCAGTCAATTCCCTTGTGCTGCCCAGTGTAAGACGGAATGGCAAAAAGAGATGAGAAATATAGGATTGATGCAAAATATATCAGTGATGCTGAAGTTCCATCGTGCACAGGATTTCCCACTAGATCATCTCTTCCACCCCAATTATATCATTAAGTAAATAATCTAACTTGAAGGGTGGGAATTATTCTGGCAATACCAGAACTATGAAATAAGTATGAATGGATCATATGGAAAACCCTCTTGAGATGCACTGAATTAAAACCGAAATGTGTAGCCTCTGTCACATCAGAGTTTTCATGGTGCTTATAAAATGTGGATAAATGCATACTTTGATGGTGTATGTTCATATTATTAAATGTGCTGGCACTAGAATTGTTGCTATCAATAAAAAGATCCAGATTTTCTCTGACAAGCTCCTTTACAGATCAGTGAAATAATGGTGCAAACCTTAGAGCTAGTTGAATTATTTAAGATGATTTATTGCACAATTCTGCTTCCCAAGTGTCAGAAGTCCCAAATATCCTCTGCCCAGACAACAAAACCTGCAGCTTTCCTTCAATATCCATTTGATAACCAACATCCACAATGCAGTCACCAAATCAATTAAAAAAAACCTGCAGTTCTTTGAAAGAAGAACATTTAGCATCAAAATAAATAACCCAAAGGAAGCTTCACCAAACTGTATTATTTACATTCATGTTTTTAAATGAAAAAGCATTTTTAATATACAGAATCTGCGGCTGAACTTTCAACTCACCCACTGCAGTGGAACACTGCAGAAACCAGAGGCCCTTGCTTCCGCAGTTAGCTTGAGTCTGCTGTTAAGTGCTGGGGATCTTGTTTATACCCACACAGGAATACACACACACCGAAGTGAGAGAGGCAGAATTTATTGAAGCATGACACATTTTCCCTTGAAAAACCCTTCCTAAAGTGTTGGTTATTATGGTCGAACCAACTCAACCTACCTCCTTACCCTAATACGTGCCACTGCCACCTATATACAGCAGCATCTTTTACTCTCATGAGGGTTCAGAGCAGATATAGAACTTGATTTCATTATGCTGGTGCTTGCCCTCCTCTTGTATTTTTGCATGAGAAGATCTGGTGACATTTACTCAGCGCTCTCTTGGCTTGCGGGGTAAGTCTGGTGAGAACGTCCTTAGTAGCCACCATCATGCTGTACGCACTGCATAGCACAAACTTCCTGCTGGCTGTTGTCCAACCCTGCTCTCCCTCCATTGTACTGCTGACCTCTATCTGCTCCTGCCTGCACAGCTACATGACAGACAGGACATGAATTTCTAATACAGCAGCTATGGCTCAGTGAGGAGGGCATGTAAATGGCTTGCAGGAATTGTGCGATCTGTTCCTGGTTCTGAATCTGACCTACTGTGTGACCTTGGTCAAATCCTTTCATCCCGCTGTGCCTGTATAAAATCAAGCTAATGGTGCTTCATAACATACCTGTGAAATAGCGCACTATTGCAAAATGTGAGGGGATTTTATATCAGTACTCAATAATTAGGAAAATGGCCACATTTGATGGGATTTTCTATTAATATTTGAGAATTAGGATGGAAATGGGGCAAAATCTATGGCCATTTTACATCAATATTCAATTATTTGAAAGAGAAAGTACAAAATCTGAGGGCATTTTCTATCAGTGTTTGAAAATGAGACCAAATCTGATGGGCTATTTTGTCAATAATTGATAATAGGAGAGACAAGGGGTTTAATCTGAGGAGATAGTTGATCATAGGAGGTTTAACCCCTTCCACACCATCTGTCCATAATGTGCCGTAATGACTCAGGCCAAAAGTTTCCCTCCAAAACCAGAAATGACTGTAGTTTATTGATGGTGGGGGGGGGAAGCCCCCAAATGAGGGATTTTTTTTAATCCACATTCAAGAGGTAGAGAGGAAAGTAGACAACATTAGAATGGACTAAACAGTGTAAATATCTGAGGGGATTTGGGGTTAGTATTTGATCATTAGAGATAACAGTGGCAGTATCTGAGATAGGGATTGTGTCAGTGTGAGAAGATTATGTGTGTTATGTAGCTGTCTGGTTTTACTCTTTATTGCCTGGCTTTTCTAGTTCTAAATTGGGAATTATTTGCTCTTAGCAACTTGAACTGGTTTAAACTAAGCTTTTTGTTTGAATAAGGCAATGGGTTGCCAGGAGTGGCCTCTGATGAAATCACCCCACCCAGAGCATTTTTTTAAAAGCTTAAAAGCTTTAATCCACCCCATCTTCCTCATACAGTTAAAGCTTTGATACCCCTTTCCATTGGCTGCACAGGGTGTGGTATGTGAAAGGGAAGGCCAGGTGGCCCAAGCCAAGAAGCACGGAGCAGATGGGGGTGGTGCCTCTCAGGTTGTTTACAGTTTTAGCAACTCACTTTAATCACTCCCCCCCCATTTTTTTTAGTTCCTAGAGGAGCTGGGGTGCCCTCCCCCATGGAGTAAGACACAATCATACATAAAAACCATACATAAATTTAATACAATGGTCCCCAAAGATACTGCGTGGGGTTGCAATATATGTCACAAGCATGATGTCTAATGGCCAATCAGAACACACAACTTCCTAACACTGTTTTGTAATTCCTTTAAATTATAGATTCACCCTTCTCCAAGAGTAGGGATGGGCTGGACTTTAGCCTTCAGATTTGCAGTGATAAAGTTAGATGAAATAATGCCCATAAGCTCTTGCCAAGCAATATGATAGTTACTTGTCATATTAACTCGATCCTCAAAATGAAACCTCCAAACACAAAGTGCAAAGTTGAATGACTTGTTTCAAAATTTGGAAGAGAGGCTAAAGAATAAACGCTTGTGGCAGCCTGCATGAAAAAGTCCTCAGAGCAGACAAAAAATCGCAAACCACTACCTATGGGATCCTCCTAGAAAGAAAAGAACAAAGCCATTCACCAGTGCTGCTATGAGTTACAATTCATCACAGTCAGCGTATCAAAGGCATGTGACAGATGTTAAAGAGTCAGCATGATTGATTTGATCTTCCACCATAATCAGAACAAGGCCCTTTATCAATGAAGTCTGTGTACTAAATGCTGGCTAACAATCAGATTGACAGCCCTCAAGGAAATCACCTGAGTTGCCTTGACAAAAAATTCTTCATAAAGTTTCCCTTAAAAAGGAGAATATAGACACAGCAATAACAGAGAAGATTTTTATTGTCAAAATAATTTCTTTAGTAAGGCCCTAATGGTCACTTCCTTGCCCTAAATCTCTTCAGATTATAGGCCCAATGTCTCCCAGCTGGATATCATTAGACTCCAACTCACAGGTTATAACCCAAAGAGTGGTAGATACCTCTATTACCTTGGCAAGTGACAGTGGCTCATACACAAGCAGAGATGACAGTGTTTGTCCCCCCAAAATAAATCCCATTGCTCTGGAGTCTGATAATGTGATCTGAATCGGCATGTTATTTTCTGAGAAATGGGTTAAAAACCCTCACAGTGAAAACTACTTGATTGCATACGTCACTGGAAGCAGCAAAGATCCACCAGGCCTCTGTCACTTGGAACAGCTTTGCCACTCAGGACTTTGCAGAAGTTAGCTGGAGGCTAAGAAGCCCACCTGTGCCTCATGGAAAACCCCTGGCACAAGATATCAAAATATTTTCATGCTACAGTTGATGAGAATCAGGCAGTGACTCCAGCCCCATTATTCCAGTCACCTGTTTTCCATCTTCCTCTGTCACAGACCATGTGTATATACCCTGATGATCTGTGAGGACATGGCTAGGAAGAGGATTTAGAAATTACTTAGAAATTATTATATCAATCACAGAAGGCAAATATTAAGCAGAAAAAAAGACAGTTACTGCCACAGTTTTTGGGTTGTTTTTTAGGGGGGCGTATGACTCTAGGACAAGGGTGGGCAAACTTTTTGGCCCGAGGGCCACATCGGGGTTGCAAAATTGTATGGAGGGCTGGGTAGGGAAGGCTGTGCCTCCTCAAACAGCCTGGCCCTGCCCCCTATCTGCCCCCTCCCACTTCCTGCCCTCTGACTGCCCCCCTCAGTACCACTGACCCATCCAACCCCCCTTGCTCCTTGTCCCCTGACTGTCCCCTCCAGAGACCCCCCCCACCCTAACTTCCCCCCCAGGACCCAACCCCCTCCCCAACCTCCCCTGCTCCCAGCCCCCAGGGAATCCCTGCCCCTGATCCAACCCCCCGGCCCCAACCCCCTTACCACACTGCTCAGATCGTGTCTGGCTGCCGCGCGGAGCCGGACACGCTGCCCCGCAGGAGTGCGCAGCCCCGCCCCCCCAGAGCACTGCCTGCACGGCATGCTGAGGCTGAGGCATGGAAGGGGAGACAGTGGGGGAGGGGCCAGGGGTAGCATCCCTGGCCGGGAGCTCAGGAGCCGGGCAGGATGGTCCCGCGGGCCAGATGTGGCCTGCGGACCGTAGATTGCCCTCCCCTGCTCTAAGATGTTCCCTCTCTAAAGCCTGGAATACCTCCGGCAGACCACAGTACTTTTTCCCAGAACCACCTGCTGCAGAGAGCTGTGCCATGAGCTATGCTGTAGGTACTGTACCTCCAGAGTCCCACAAATTCCACAATACAGTGACCCAGCGATGGCGGAAAAAAATACTGTATGGAGCTGGTGTGGATGTGGCAGGTGCTGTTTTTCAATCAGCTGTTCGGCAGAGTGGCCATACTACACCATTGCAGGGACCAACAGCGTCAGGTGCTGCCACTCCACAGTCTGTCATGGTAGAGCCTCCCTTTGCCAACTTAGACAACAAGGAGTTTCCAGCCTCACAAGAGTAACATGAGACAATGAGTATACAGGAAGTGCCTGTTTGGTGTGCAAAGTTCAGAATCAGCCCATTTCTGAGAACAATAAAATGAAACTAAATTTGTCTCTTCTCTGCAGAAGCAGCCATGGCTGCTGCAAATCCAGCACAACCGCTCCTAGCTGAACTGACTTGTTCAGTGTGTACAGATTATTTTAAAGATCCAGTGTGTCTAGATTGTGGGCACAATTTCTGCCAGGCCTGCATCACTCAGTGCTGGGAGAGATTGCGTACAAATTTCCGCTGTCCTGAGTGCAGAACAACCTTCTCCCAGAGAAACTTCAAACCAAACAGACAGCTGAGGAATATTGTAGAAGCTTCCAGAAAACTTACACTGGAGCCAACAAAAGAACCAGAAGTTGGGAGAGTGTGTGAAAAACACAAGGAGGATTTAAAAGTCTTCTGCCAAGAGGAGCAAATACCCATTTGTATGGTTTGCCACCTGTCCCGAGATCACAGAGAACACACTGTGGTTCCCATAGAGGAGGCTGCCGAGGAGTACAAGGTAAGAAATCACGGGATGGTGTAAAAGGTAGAATGGCCAGGAACTGCATTTTAAATAAAGAATTTATTGCAAAAAACAGCAGATACTGTTAGAGACCCTTAAGAACAATATTTTTGCCATGAGAACAGACTTATAACACACTGTTACTAACCTGTAAGTATTTCTGAAACTTTCATAACCTAATCTTTAATCTTTTGCACATGTGTTGTGCACTTGTCATGAATTAGTGCAGCCAGATTTTCCTCCAAAAAAGACACATGAAGGGGGAGAGTAAAAGTCTTCTAGCTGATACGTGGCATATGAAAGAAGTGTAAAGGCTTCAATGTTGTCACCACTTAAAAAATACAAGTAACTTCTGGAAGATTCAAATTTACAGAGATTTCAGGGTCCTGGGTGTACTGACACACAAACCCTTCCAGGGCACAGTGAAGGTCATACTCACCACACAAGTCATTGTGACTGATTCTGGTTTTCATGTTATTTTGTATTTGTTGTGTATTTTTGGGAAGAGTCACTCTCATATATGGAGGTGAGACCTCACTGGTAATTTTTAGATAGGCCTAAATGTTTCTTCTCCACAACTTTTGACAGTGTTAAAAAGTGGTTCTGGGCTGGAATGGGTCAATAAGCGTGTGCTACTAATTGGTTCTCATTACGAAAATATTGGCCTCAAGGTAATGTGCTATATATATAAATTTCATCCTCTGGGTCACTTTGGAACCATGTGTTCCAGGTACTATTTGGTGTTTAAACAATGGTTCTGGGCTGGAATGGGTTGGTAACAGTGTGCTAGTAATCGCTTCTCGTTGGTAAGATATTGTCCGCAAGGTGCTTTAAATATCGTTCTGGGCCAAAACAGGGTAATCACAACGTGTTATGAGTCTGTTCTCTTAACTGTCTGTAACAGTACCTGCTGGTTTTTGCAACAATTTTATTGTTTAAAATGCCACTCTGGGCCTTACTGGCTCCTTTCAACTTTTACACCATCACCATCCCTATATTTCTGCCCCTGGGCATACAGACTGCTGCCTATTTCTCACTTAAGCCACAGAGCAATTCACAATCTGGAGGAAGACAGACGTTTGGCTGCCTGCCTAGAGTGTGGGGACTGATCTGGCAGGTGGCCTCTGAGCACACCTTCCGGATCAGCCTCGCCCTTCTAACTTTTAGCCCAGGGGTCAGGGTACTCACCTGATATGTAGGAAACACTGGTTTAAGTACCTCCTCCAGCAGATGTGTTGAGTGTGCTGACTATGGGATATTGTGATGTGGGGCAGGCTTCCTCCATCTTCTCTGTCAAAACTATTCCACTGGGGATAAAAAGTCATTTGTACCAGAGAGAGAGAGAGACCAGAAGCATGAGAATGACTGTATAGCCAGGTGGTCAGAGCAGTCACCCATTCTCTTATGTATTTAATATTCTTGAAAATATAAAAAAATGTGGGCAAACCCTTCAAAAGCAACAAAACTAAACCAGTTTTTCTTTTTTTAGGACCAAATTCGGAGCTGTTTGAAGACTTTGAAGAAAGAGAAAGAAGAGATTCTGTCATTTAAATTGAGAGGGGAAAATAAAAGCCATGAACTGCTGGTAGGTGCTGTTATTACTGAGAAGCAAATGTGCACAGGGACATTATGCCTCTTATGACACTCAGACTAAGCAATATGTTGATAGTGAGCAACAAGTTCCCTTTTGTGAAAGACCATTTCTTATTTATTGTCATTGTAAAGAGAAACTGTTCCGGTTTATGGAAAATGGAGCTTTAAAGAAAGAGATTTAATAATCCAAATATTTTTACAGATAATATAAGTGTAATTTGTAATTTGCTTACTTAACAGTAGTTTCTCCTTTCAGCTAGGTCTGGTCAAAATTTTTCAACCAAAAAACCCTCCTGTAAATAAATGGGGTTTAGTAGAAAACTTTTTTTTTATGGGAAAAAATCATTTGCAAAAAATTTTTCATTTTTTGACAGGAAATTTCAAAACGAAGCAAAAAATTTTGTGTCATTTCAAAATGAAATTTTAATTTTGGTTTTAAAAAGTTGAAAAAAATTCAAATTTTCAATTTTTTAAATCCTTTTCTTTCCCTTTTTACTCACTCCTTTTAGCCAATGAGTACACAAAAATTAATAAATTCTAGGGGTTTTTTACCTTTTTATTTTTGCTGCTTTTTGGAAAAGGGGAGAACTTTTGAAGGGGTACAGAGAAAAGGGAATAAAAAGAAAAAAGAGGGGGGAATGAACTTTACTTTGTTGCATTTTGGGAAAAGGGAGAAACAAAAATGTGAAAATTTTCAAGTTGTTTTAAGGTATTTTTCAAAGAAATTAAAACTAGTTCCACTTTGAACATTGAGAAATGGAAACAACTTTGAAATTTCAATTTTTTTTGCAAATTCACCCCACCCCTCCCAATTTTTTGGCCAATTTCACTTTCCACCAAAATAACCACAACAGGACAATCAATGCGGCTGCTGTAGGAATCTGCTGCCCCAGAGGAGGCTGATCATTTAAGGTCTTCTCCGTAGCCAGGGCCGGCTCTAACTTTTTTGCCACCCTAGGCAAAAAAGAAGAGCACCGCCCCGCCATACCCCCCCCCCGCGAGTGCCGCCGAACCCCCCCCAGCGCAGCACCGCCAAAATCCCCGCCCCCTCCAAGCACCGCGCCGCCCGAAGCCCCACCTCCCTCCAAGCGCCGTGCCCCCGCCCCCCCCGAGCGCCGCACCGCGCCAGCCCCCATCCCCCCTCCAAGCGCCACACCAGCCCCCCGCCCCCCCCGCCTCTGCNGCACCGCCAAAATCCCCGCCCCCTCCAAGCACCGCGCCGCCCGAAGCCCCACCTCCCTCCAAGCGCCGTGCCCCCGCCCCCCCGAGCGCCGCACCGCGCCAGCCCCCATCCCCCCTCCAAGCGCCACACCAGCCCCCCGCCCCCTCAGCTCTGCACCAAGCTCCCGCGCCCCCGAGCGCCGCATCGCCCGAAGCCCCACCCCCTGAGCGCCGCGCCGTGGAAACAAAAACCCCTCCAGCGCTGCCCCGACGAACCAAAAAATAAATAAATAAAAACCCGAGCGCCGCCCCGCCCCGCCCCAAGGTGCCGCCCCAAGCACGTGCTTGGTCGGCTGGTACCTGGAGCCAGCTCTGTCCGTAGCCTATTCAAGTAATTGGAAAAATGCCTGTTGAGTTTGGTGATCTTTGGAACAAATACTTATCGGTATCGCTGCTAGAGATTGCCATGGAGAAGGCCTGGGTTCCAAATCTGGTCTGATTTCTTTGCTCCCAGAGTATGAGGGGCCAGAGAGTGCTCCAGAAACAGCATGAATTGGTTGACTTCTGTCTGGTTTACATGCATATATTTCCAAATTAGCTGAAAACTCAGATTTGCATGTACAAATAGGGATCTTCACCGCAGCCCAATTTGTGCTCAAAGTCCCTGTGTGTATTAAAATCCAAGATCTATGCTGTGCCAAAATCTATGTATCCAAAACTGTTTTCAGAACTCATGAGAGCAAATGCTGGAGCTCAAATTTTAGAACCTGTTTTAGAAAAAATGGCCCTATGTGTCTATGTGTATTTTATGGAGAACAACTTTTCCCCAGTTCAAGTTTAGTGATTAGTTGGGTTTTACTGTTTTGCTTTCCAGAAATAATCCTTGCCAGTCCAGTTCTGAGTCCCACACCTGCTGTCCTTCCTGTTATTTGAAGGATCTGGTTTTCTAGAAGCCACTGATCACAGAATACCCTAATCATGCAAGAAAAATTAATATTCTTGTGGCCGGGGTCCTTGTGGGTAGCCAGCTGTGGTCACTCAATTAGGATGAACTGCAAAGAATGGGGCAGACAATCTCCATAAAGCTGGTGGATATTCCAATACTTAGATTCACCAAGACAGCATAAAACAGCTTCTTTATTACCTTACTGGTTACTCAGAAGTCCAAATAGCAGAGTTCCCTTAAAGTGATCCAGCCTCAGGCCTCCATCCAGGTACCCATATCAAATATGATGAAAATTTCTTGTAAATCTTATTTCATCATACAAAAGAAAAGGTTCTACCAATCCCAAAGGATCAGACACATTACCTCCCAGGTTAACGAATGTTTCATATCTTACCTAAATACACGCTACAGCCAATTCTTAAAATTTATTAAAAAGCAAAAGAGAGAGAGAATGGTTAAAAGACCAATATACAGACAGACATGAATTCAATCCATTGAGGTTCAGATTCACAGCAGAGATAGTGAGCTTTGTAGTAGCAAAGAGTTCCTTTAGAATTCAGTTCATAGGTCATAGTCCAATATCCAAATCTCATATTCAGGGCATACCAGTGTAACTGGGACCTCAGTCCTGCGACTCAAACTTCCTCTGATGAAGTCTAAGCAGATCTGAGATGACAGAATCAGGACCCAAGGATTTTTTATACAATTTCATCTCTTTTGACAAGTTGGAATTCCTCAGGGAACAGGAGGTAATTAGGATGACTTTGAAGGAGGTCCATCACCGGTACTTAGCTATACCAATTAACATAAGGCCATTTGCTTGTTCCTCCACCATTCACAGTACATTTCAAAGAGAGATGAATACTGAGATATCCCATGTTCACAATTCATTTACATGATAGGATGTTCTTTTGACCTCTGAATTGTAAGAATACGGCATAGACAGGGACTGTTGACTACATTGTCCACTCTACTCATACATATGTAAATACACAAAAGCACAAACATTATCTCCCCACATGTCTTCTGTGGGTTATTTATTTTGCAGGATGTTTAACCCTTTCTAGCCATGCATTACAATTCTAACCACAAGTTAGGACTCTTGAAAATCTATTGGAAAATCATCTGTCTACTGAGCATAGAGTATGCGCTCAATAAAATGTAAGAAATTAATTTTGATGGGGTTGCAATGCTATGCTTCCATGTGCATACATAATAAGCCTTTAGAAAATATCCCATGACTCACTCCGTGTTCCTGGCCTTGACCTGTGCTTTCCCTGTTTGTGTCTCTTCATTCCAGAAACAGCTAGAAACTGAGAAGCAGAAGATTGTGTCTGAATTTCAGCAACTGCGCCAGTTTCTGGAGGAACAAGAGCGACTCCTGCTGGCCCAGCTGGAAGAGCTGAATAAGGAAATTGAAAAGAGGAGGGCTGAGTATGTTGCCAAATTATCTGAGGAAATAGCTTCTTTCAGTTCCTTGATCACTGAGATGGAGCAGAAGTGCCAGCTGCCAGCAAGTGAATTCCTGCAGGTGAGACGGTGTTAGAAACACCCCACAACCTTTCATAGGGACAAAAAGTCTCTAACCCTTCACTTTTGGAGTGTAGGAGTGAAATATACATTTTTAAGGGCTTGATCAAATGCTAATTAAAGTCAATGGAAATATTATTCTCAACTCCAATGGCCATTGGATAGAGCCCTAAATGAATAAAAAAAGTTCTTCTTTTGAATTCTAGTGGGAGAAGACTCCTCCAAAAATGTCAAACTCCAAACTCTGTTCTCCCTGTCTCCTAATGTAAGAATGAAGGAACATTCAATAAAATTAGAAGGTGGCAAATTCAAAACTGAGCCAAAGAAACATTTTCACACATCACATAATTAGATCATGGAACTCAATGCCACAGGATGTCACTGATTCTAAGAATTTAAAAAAACTCAAAAAGTGATTGGACAAAAAAAATTATTTGATATTAAATCTCATGCTTCATTGCTTCAGCCAGTCTCTGCTATTAGACAGCAGCATGAGAATGTGAGAAGCAAATTTTCTTACACCTTCCTCTGAAGCATCTGATATTGTCCACTTTTGGAGACATGATACTAACTAGATGGACCTCAGGTCTGATCCCGTTGATCATTTCCTGTGTTCCAAATCCTAACTTCAGAAGATCTAAGATAGAACCAGTCTTTAATTATGGAAAAAGCTAAGATTGAACCTGAGTTTCCATTTTAAGACTGATTTTGCCACTCTTAATACATACCACAAAAAAGGAAAAATATTGGCCTCAAAACTGATACATTAGGTCTGAGGCTGTGGTGATTTTTTCTGCCAGAACTGAAGTTAGATAGGGAAGCTGTTCGTTACTTATGGTATCCTGAATGTGTAAGTAAGTTGTTAGAATCCCAAAAGCTTTCTAATTATTTTAATTTTCAAAAAGTGCATCTAACTAACAAAAAAGAAAGTGAGAAATAAATCTTAGTATACTGGACTTCTCTAGCTAATATCTAGGGTCAAATTCTCTGTTGTGACCAATATCTGCTGTGGGCAGCATTCTTCACTCCCCAGATCTTCTGCATTGACCCTGGGGTGTAGGATAGTGAATAGCCCTCTGTTACTCTGTAACCCACACCCATTGTTCTCACCCAGCCCCAAATTCCTGTGGGTGTCAAGAAGCCCACAGGATGGGCCTTCATAATGTTTGTGGGAGAATGGGGAGAAAGTTTACACCATGGGGGCAGCCCAGCATGGGGGCACCCCTCCCTCTGGACCCACTGGAGGCTGCAGGAGGGGATCTTCCCAACACCTGTGAGGGTTGGGAAGATCCTTGTTAAGCACATTGCAGGACTGAGCCCTCTGATTCCATGTGTGTCAGCTGGTTATGCAAATATCATTATATGAAGAGCCTCCACATACAAACTTCCTGGGCCCAGATCTGGCAGTCAGAGCACTTCTCCAGAAGAGCAAAGGCAACATGTTTAATATTTTTGTTTGCATTAATAAATAACAAATAATTTCATTTTGAAACTCAAAACTTCAAAGAAAAAGTGAGTCCCCTCCAGAGCAGGAGGGATCCCCAGTATGGGATAAATGGGACTGAATTTCCTTTTATCTTTTTCTTCTAGGACATCAAAGGCACCTTAAGCAGGTATGTGGCTCCTTAGAATCATAGAATCATAGAATATCAGAGTTGGAAGGGACCTCAAGAGGTCATCTAGTCCAACCCCCTGCTCAAAGCAGGACCAATTCCCAGCTAAATCATTCCAGCCAGGGCTTTGTCAAGCCGAGCCTTAAAAACCTCCAAGGAAAGAGACTCCACCACCTCCCTAGGTAACGCATTCCAGTTTTTCACTACCCTCCTAGTGAAATAGTTTTTCCTGATATCCAACCTGGACCTCCCCCACTGCAACTTGAGACCATTGCTCCTTGTTCTGTCATCTGCCACCACTGAGAACAGCCGAGCTCCATCCTCTTTGGAACCCCCCTTCAGGTAGTTGAAGGCTGCTATCAAATCCCCCCTCATTCTTCTCTTCTGGAGACTAAACAATCCCAGTTCCCTCAGCCTCTCCTCATAAGTCATGTGCTCCAGACCCCTAATCATTTTTGTTGCCCTCCGCTGGACTCTTTCCAATTTTTCCACATCCTTCTTGTAGTGTGGGGACCAAAACTGGACACAGTATTCCAGATGAGACCTCACCAATGTCGAATAAAGGGGAACGATCACGTTCCTCGATCTGCTGGCAATGCCCCTACTTATACAGCCCAAAATGCAGTTAGCCTTCTTGGCAACAAGAGCACACTGTTGACTCATATCCAGCTTCTCGTCCACTGTGACCCCTAGGTCCTTTTCTGCAGAACTGCTACCTAGCCATTCGGTCCCTAGTCTGTAGCAGTGCATGGGATTCTTCCGTCCTAAGTGCAGGACTCTGCACTTGTCCTTGTTGAACCTCATCAGGTTTTTTTCGGCCCAATCCTCTAATTTGTCTAGGTCCCTCTGTATCCGATCCCTACCCTCTAGTGTATCTACCACGCCTCCTAGTTTAGTGTCATCTGCAAACTTGCTGAGAGTGCAGTCCACACCATCCTCCAGATCATTAATAAAGATATTAAACAAAACCGGCCCCAGGACCGACCCTTGGGGCACTCCGCTTGAAACCGGCTGCCAACTAGACATGGAGACATTGATCACTACCCGTTGAGCCCGACGATCTAGCCAGCTTTCTATCCACCTTCCAGTCCATTCATCCAGCCCATACTTCTTTAACTTGGCGGCAAGAATACTGTGGGAGACCGTATCAAAAGCTTTGCTAAAGTCAAGGAATAACACATCCACTGCTTTCCCCTCATCCACAGAGCCAGTTATCTCATCATAGAAGGCAATTAGGTTAGTCAGGCACGACTTCCCCTTCGTGAATCCATGCTGACTGTTCCTGATCACTTTCCTCTCCTCTAAATGTTTCATAATTGATTCCTTGAGGACCTGCTCCATGATTTTTCCAGGGACTGAGGTGAGGCTGACTGGCCCATAGTTCCCCGGATCCTCCTTCTTCCCTTTTTTAAAGATAGGCACTACATTAGCCTTTTTCCAGTCATCTGGGACCTCCCCCGATCGCTATGAGTTTTCAAAAATAATGGCTAATGGCTCTGCAATCTCACCCGCCAACTCCTTTAGCACCTCGGATGCAGCGCATCCGGCCCCATGGACTTGTGCACATCCAGTTTTTCTAAATAGTCCCGAACCACTTCTTTCTCCACAGAGGGCTGGTCACCTTCTCCCCATGCTGTACTGCCCAGTGCAGCAATCTGGGAGCTGACCTTGTGCGTGAAGACAGAGGCAAAAAAATCATTGAGTACATTAGCTTTTTCCACATCCTCAGTCACTAGGTTGCCTCCCTCATTCAGTAAGGGGTCCACACTTTCCTTGATTTTCTTCTTCTTGCTAACATACCTGAAGAAACCCTTCTTGTTACTCTTAACATCTCTTGCTAACTGCAACTCCAAGTGTGATTTGGCCTTCCTGATTTCACTCCTGCATGCCTGAGCAATATTTTTATACTCCTCCCTGGTCATT
>NW_023260513.1:1182759-1226838 GCF_013100865.1 Trachemys scripta elegans
AGGGGTCCCAGGAGGGGGCAGTCAGGGGACAAGGAACGGGGGGAGGGTTGGGGGTTCTGGGGGGGCGGGAAGTGGGAGGGGCAGGGGCGGGGCTAGGGCGGGGCTCCTCCCGTCCTCTTTTTTGCTTGCTGAAATATGGTAACCCTACCCTTAGTTACAGCCATTTAAACTACCAAGATGGTTTACAGTTGGTTCACAATGTGGAATCACAAGTTTCAGAGAGATGAGGACAATAACATTATTACTTCCCGAGCTTCATCTAAATGCTAACCAGCCCTTCTGATCTTGTAGACAATTGAATACAGTAATATAGCGTATTAAGACAGAAAAAGGATTTAGCAACTACCAACTAATTTGGTTACAGTGATACACTTCCTACAGGATGTAGGTAAACAGACACATACATTTAGTACCTACCCTAGATCCTTATCACTACCAATGGATGAGTTAGTGACTGCCAGTCTAATTAACATTTCTTTGATACACACAAGTGAATAGTCCAGACTACAATTGCAATGCCTCTTGTTACGCCTCTAAGGGTCATACGCATTTTAGCTGGTTTGTCAGCACCACAGTTGGTATCAATAAAAAGATCCAGATTTTCTGACAAGCTCTCTTGCAGATCAGTGAAATAATGGTGCAAACCTTAGAGCTAGTTGAATTATTCAGTATAAATAACATCCTGTGCCAGTTTGAGGCCTGATTTTTCAGGAGTACTGAGTTCAAATTCACTATTTAACCATTCACAGTCGGGCATTTTGGAATCAAGACCCAACTAATATGATTTATGGTACAATCTCAAACTGCTTCCCGAGTGCCAAAAGCCCCAAATATCCTCTGGTCAGCCACAAAACCTGCAGCTTTCCTCAATATCCATTTGATAACCAACATCCACGGTGCAGTCACCAGTCAATAAAGAACTGCAGTTCTTTGAAAGCAGGAAATTTAGCATCAAAATAAATACCCCAAAGGAAGTTTCACCAGCCTGGATTACACATGTTTGTGTTGTTCAATGTAAAAGCATTTTTAATGTACAGACTCTGCTGCTGAACTTTCAACGCACCCAGAAACCAGAGGCCCTTGCTGCACCGGTTAGGTCCAGTCTGCTGCTAAGTGCTGGGGATCTTGGAATGCACAAGCACAGAGAAGTGAGAGCAGCAGAATTTATTGAAGCATGACATTTTTCCTTGAAGGACCCTTTGTAAGGTGTTGGTTATTATGGTCGTTATTTCATTGAACCAACTCAACCGACCTCCTTCCTCAGTACATGCCACTGCCACTTATATACACCAGCTTCTTACACCCTCATGAGGGTTCAGACCAGATACAGAACTTGACTTCATTATGCTGGTGCTTGCCCTCCTCTACCCCAGACAGCTGTTTGTATTTTTCTCTGAGAAGACCTGGTGACATTTATCGAGCACGCTCTTGGGGCAAGTCTGGTGAGAACGTCCTTAGTTGCCAACATCATGCTGTACGCACTGCATAGCACATAGTTTCTGTTGGCTGTTGTCCAACCCTGCTCTCTCTCCATTGTACCACTGACCTCTATCTGTTCATGCCGGCACCACTACATGATGGACAGGACATGAAGGTCTGAAACTAGAGTCATGGTGCTTCCTCCAGGTGCTAACTCGGATCAAAAGGAGTTTCCAGCCTCCCAAGAATAACATGAGACAATGAATACACAGGACTGTTATCAGGTCCCCCCATCAGCCTTCTTTTCTCTAGACCTCAGCCCAGTTCTTTCAACCTTTCCTTATAGGTCATGTTTTCTAAATCTCTTCTTTTTGTTGCTTTCCTCTGAACTTTCTCCATTTATTTTGTTCACATTTTTGAAAGTGTAGCACCCAGAATGGGACACAGTACTCCAGCTGAGGCATCACCATTTGATTCTATGCTTTCTTTCATTTATAGTGCCACTCCCCCCACCAGCGTGACCTGTTCTGTCCTTCCGATATATTTTGTACCCTGGTATTACTGTATCCCATTGATTATTCTCATTCCACCAAGTTTCTGTGATGCCTATTATATAAATATCCTCCTTTAATACGAGGCACTCTAGTTCACCCATTTTATTATTTAGACTTCTAGCATTGGTATATAGGCACTTTAAAAACTTGTCTCCTTTTATCTGTCTGCCATTACACAATGTAATTGAATGGGACGCTTTTTCATTTGACTGTTTCTGATCAACTCCTGCCTGTATTTTATCATTTTACATCCTCATGTCCTTACTAGGACATAGAGATTCTCTATTAATAGATTCTCCCTTAAGGGATGACCGAACCATATGTTCCTCCACACCTGTTGCCTTTCCCCCAGCCCTTAGTTTAAAAACTGCTCTACAACCTTTTTATTTTTAAATAACAGAGAGTCCTGTGGCACCTTTAAGACTAACAGATGTATTGGAGCATAAGCTTTCGTAGGTGAAAACCCACTTTGTCAGACGCATGTCTTATTTTTAAGTGCCAACAATCTGGTTCCATTTTGGTTTAGGTGGAGCCCATCCTTCCTGTATAGGCTCCCCTTTCCCAAAAGTTTCCCCAGTTCCTAATATATCTAAACCCTTCCTCCTTCCTCCTCACACCATCGTCTCATTTGTCTCATCCATGCATTGAGACCCTGCATTTCTGCCTGTCTACCTTGCCCTGCATGTGGAACTGGAAGCATCTCAGAGAATGCTACCATGGAGGTCCTGGACTTCACTCTCTTACCTAGCAGCCTACATTTGGCCTCCAGGACCTCTCTCCTATCCTTCCCTATGTCACTGGTACCTACATGTACTATGACCACCGGCTTCTCCCCAGGCTCCTCCCCAGCACTACACATAAGTCTATCTAGATGTCTCGAGAGATCCGCAACCTTCGCACCAGGCAGGCAAGTCATCATGCAGTTCTCCTGGTCATCACAAACCCAGCTATCTGTTTCTAATGATCGAATCAACCATTACTAATACCTGTCTCTTCCTAGTACCTGGAGTTCCCTCCCCCAGAGAGGTATCAGTAGTGCAAGAGGATACCACAACGTCATCTGGAAGGAGGGTCCCAACTATGGGGTTGTTTCCCTCTGCTCCAGTTGGATGGTCTCCTTCCATAGGACTTTCATCCTCCTGAACAGCACAGAGGCTGTCAGACTGGGGGTGAGACCATTTTATTGTGTCCCAAAAAGTCTCATCTATGTATCTTTCTGACTCCCTTAGTTCCTCCAGCTCAGCCACTCTGGTCTCCAAAGCCTGTACACAGTCTCTGAGGGCCAGGAGCTCCTTGCACCAAATGCACACATACGCCATCTGCCCATAGGGCAGGTAATCATACATGATGCATTGAGTGTAATAAACTGGATAGCCCCTCTGTTGTTGGACTTCTGCCTGCACTCTCTTTTTACTCCTGCAGCTGGTTCTTTTGTTTTTAGGAGGGAATGTTTTTGGCTTTAAAGTTCAAAGAATGTTGAGTTCTAGCCCCCACTCACACTCTCCGGCCTCTATTATAGAATATTGGAAGGGACCTCAGGAGGTCATCTAGTCCAACCCCCTGCTCAAAGCAGGACTAATCCCCAGACTGATTTTTTTTATCCCAGTTCCCTAAATGGCCCCCACAAGGATTGGGATCACAACCCTCGGTTTAGCAGGCGAATGCTCAAACAACTGAGCTATTCCTCCTCCCTTGCAAAACTCCCCTGTTAGCCGCTCCTATTTGTTAGCTCCTCTGGTCACTTAGGAGTGGGCTTTTTAAAGCCCTGGTCTCCCTGAGTAGCTCTGAGTAACCCTGCCCCCTGGTTAAGATGGGTGCTAAACAGCTTAGGGATCACAACCTCGTTAAGAAGCTCTCAGTCTTGCCTAGCAGGCTGCTAGGCTCAGCACATAGATGGTCAGCCCACAGTCCCCCAAATAAACAGAGCACATGGTATATTTCAGTCAAGCAGCAAGCACACCACAAACACAGATACACACACTACAGACAATAAACTTACCCCAAGGGTCACGTAATCGCTCCTCCTTCACCCTGAGAACTCCGTCGCAAAACTCCCGTTAGCCGCTCCTGTTCGCTGGCTCCAAGATGACCTCTTGAGGACACTTCCTGCCCAACATGTCTATGATTCTATTATATGTAAAGGAAAAAAGGGCTAGGGTGGATAGCTTTTTTCCATCTTTATCATATAGATAAAGAAGGATTTTTATTTTTTTTTAATCTTTTTTTCAGCTTGGGGTTTTTCGGTTGTTTTTAACCTTAAAAATATCAGGAACGTGAAGTTTGATCTTCTTTGGTTTTGCTGAGGGATATGTCGGCAACTTCAAAAACGTGTGTCCTGAGTTTTTTCAGCCCTTAATTAAAGGTGCAAGTGTACAAAACAAAACGTTTCTCCAACTTGTTCATAGGCATTTGAGTTAAATGGGTTTTTAGTAGATGCAAACAAAACCAGTCTTACCAAAGACTAAAGACCAACCAAATTTCTGGTCTCTACAGCAATTATTGTACCACCAGTTTAGAAAATGGTATTGTTATAGAGGTACAACTCCCTGTCATGGAAACAGTTACACTAGTATAAAGGTGCATGTGCCACTATATACTCCTTTATACCAGGATAGCTGACTTCGCATTAGGGGTTTTTACCTCTTTAACTGTATTGGCTTCTGAAACAACATAATTGAGACAGTACAAAAACCATGTGTAGTCCTCCCTGGGAGTTCTAAACAGAATTCTCTTGTCTATTAGCTGTCATTTCTCATTACTAAATTATTATAATCATGTGTTCATTTGTTCAGAGTTTTTTAAGGCAGACAAGATTTGAATCTTGAATGTGAAAAGGACATGGAGAGTTCAAAACAAAACTTTCAGGCTCTCTTTATTCATTATTGACACAAACCCATTTTTCCCCCCAGGTTAGCTACATTTCTGCAGAAATTGATAATGCTAGAAAAGTGCTAATGCTTTGTACTGCTAACTCCAGGCTTATGCCCTTTGTGATTTGACCACTCCTCCTTCCCCTTCCCTTTTGTTTACAGTGAGTTGTTGGAGACGGCTTGCATTGCACTCGAATATCAACCACTGGGACTTGGGGGAGTGAACAACTGACTTCCCTCTTGCTGCCTGAAACATGAAAATTAGAACTATTTTTAATTATGACTCACAGGAAGTTGCTGTTGTACTAGAAAATGGTAAGATACTTGCTTCTCTCTCTAGTTAACAGGATTTAGTGGGGAAGGTTGATAATGTGTTCTAGGAGGCGGATAGGATTTGGTTTTTTTTAAGGCTATGCTCTATAAGCTGGCTGGCTGAGTGACTTTGTTACCATTTATGGTTGCTGAAGGGCTGAGTTTATGTATTAGCCATTTATTTTGTTAATGCTGTTGGGGGGGGGTTATTATGTTGTTGTAAGATTGATTAGTTGTCAGGGTCCCTAAATTTATTTTAAAAAATGTATGGGTGTCTATTTAATTTAAACAATAGTAAATATATATATATATATATATATATATATACACATACACACAGATGAGGTGGGTGTCATGGGGTATATATCTATTTTGGGGGCTAGAGGTGGCAAATTAGGGGAACACAGGAAGGGAGGGATTGAAGATTTATCTCTAAATGTGAAAACAAATGGCTGTTGAGCTACACCAGAGAGTTATTGGTAGAGACTCAGAATAGAGACAAAATGGAGGGAGTAAAACATGCAAAGGAGTTTTCAGTATGATTAGTTATTTTGACTGCATTGGGGAAGATGCAGTTTGTACTTAAAAAAAACAAACAAACAAACACAGTGCTCTCCAAACCAGCCTAGGGAGCTTCAACCCCAGCTTCACAAACTGGGGAAACATAGATCTGAAAAATTCCTGGCCAGACAACCCCCATTGCAGCCATTTTCAAAATCATTGAGCGTCCCCTCCTTGAAAGGCTGACATTTTCAGTCCTTAAATTCTGCTCTGTCTAAAGTATAAGGCAGCTAAGTAGTGAATTTTTTTCAGTGAATAGTAAATTCGCTAAAAAATACCCCCAAACTATTTGACTGGGAAAAAAAATTCTGTTAAAGTTGAAACAATTAGTTTCAAGGGTGTTAAGCCGCAGGAGTTACCTCTGCTTTATGCTGGGGTGACTGAGAGAAGATTCAGGCCAAAACTTCCCTGCTGGGGGGGGGAGAGATTTGGGGAGGGAGGGCGAGGATCTTTTTTTTTTTTTTTTTTTTTCCCCAGTATTTTGTTGTCCATATTGCAAATGCTTTTAAGAAAAGATCTTTCCCACTGCAAATACAATATACCAAAAATACCATCCACCTCTCCTGTCCACCTAAATGTCCCAGTGCTGAATTGTACCCTAATCAACTCTTATACTCCTTACCTGTCCCCCTAATTATCCCAAACTGTGTGTGCCTCACACCTTTCTCCTGGACCCCTAAATATCCCACTGCTGATCCGTATTGTTTTCTGTCTCTCTGCTGATCCATACCACTGTCACCTAAACAGACTCCTATCCTTTCCTACTAAAGGCTTGTCTACACTTGCAGATGTAGAGTGCTGGGGGAGACAGCAGCAGGGAAGACGCTGCTGTGTGTTCACACTGTCAGCTGCAAGCTCACTGGTGTGGCCACATTAGCAGCTCTTGCAAGGTCACAAAGAGCACTGCAGCAGAAACGGAGCTGTGAAAGGGGATATCCGCATACCTGCAGCCAAGTTCAAAACAATGACAACAGTGCCCACTTGACTTCAGGGGATTATGGGATGTTTCCAGAGGCCAATCACAGTGCCTGGGTGTTTCAGCTCGTGGAGGTGGATTACCAGGAGCACTCCAGCTGCAGAGTCCAGCCGCTCCACCTGCCTTGCCAGTGTGGATACCTCAGGAGTTAGGACGCCCGGGGCTGATTTAGTGCGTTCTAGCTTGCAAGTGTAGACAAGCCCTAACTGTCTCCCTGTTGATTTATACCCCAGTCCCCTCCC
Organism: Trachemys scripta elegans; assembly: GCF_013100865.1. Lineage (NCBI taxonomy): Eukaryota > Metazoa > Chordata > Testudines > Emydidae > Trachemys > Trachemys scripta. The sequence goes on from NW_023260513.1 coordinate 1,189,694, forward strand.
CACACACCCCTCTCCTATCCCTCTGTCACCCTGCTTATCAAGACCTCAGCTCTCTCCCCCCACACACCCCTCTCCCATTGTCTCAGATGTCCCACTACTTATCCACTACTAATTCTCTAAACACACACTCATCTCCAACCCCCTAAATTTCCACCTACTCCACCCATTAATCCATTTCCAGATTCCCTCTCCACAGCGCTTCCTTGTACTCCATTGATGATCCTCATGCCCCAGGACTCCTGGGTGCCACAGGGCTCCCAGCGGGGAGTGGGGAGCCTGGGTGGCAGCCCAGCTTGGAGTGTGAGACCTGGCAGCAGCCTGGCTTGGGAGCCCAAGCAGGGTTTTCTTGTCGATTTGAAATTGACATGACAGCTGATGTAGGGAACATAGTGTCCACACAGACACTGCATTGCCCTGACTACACCAGCATAAGCCCTACACCTCTCATGGAGGTGGAGTTATGATGTTGGTGTAGTAAGGAACTTACATTGGCAGAACAAGGCTGTAGTTTAGACACTGAGGCCGTGTCTACATTTGTATTTTCTAGCACTCTAACTCGCTGGCTCAGGGGGTGCGAAAAATCACACCCCCTGAGTGCAGCAAGTTTGAGCGCCGTAAAGCGCTAGCGTGGACAGGCTCAGAGCGCTGGGAGCCATGTTCCCAACGCTCTGAGCTATTCCCCTCATTGACCTGGTTTACCAGGAGCGCTGGGAGAGCTCTCTCCGTAGCGCTCACGGGTGACCACACCGACACTGGGAGCGCCCCCGCAGCAGCGCTTTGAGCTGCCACGTGTAGACTTAGCTTTACACAGGTTGACCTTTGTAGTGTAGAGCAGACCATACACACCTCTCCTGTGGTCCTAAATGTCCCAATGCTGATCCATACTCCAGTCCCCCCAACATGCTCCTTTTGTGTCTTCATATTTCCCCAATCCCATGCCGATCTACACACCATTTCCCTCCCTGCAAATCTCACCTATTCCCCTAAATGTCTCTCTGCTGAGCCAAACCCTCATCTCCCTCCATATTCATGCCTCCCATGGCCTTAAATGTTCAACTGCTGATACATAAAATTCCCTACCCAGCACCCTATCCTATTTTTTTATATTATTAAATGACTTAAGCTAAACCAAAATAAGTCACTTTATACCAAACTATGAGTGTTCACATAGCGGTTTACACCAGTTTAACTAAGGGCAGGTCTACACGCAAAACACTGCATCTGTGCAGCTGCACCACTGTAGGGCTTAAGTGAAGATATTCTTATGCTGATGGGAGAGAGCCCTCCCGTTGGTGTAGTTAATCCACCTCCCTGAGAAGCGGTAGCTCTGTCAGCGGGAGAAGCTCTTCCACCAACGTAGCGCTGTCTACACGGGGGTTAAGGTCGGTATAACTGCTTTGCTCAGGGGGTTTTCACACCCCTGGGCAACATAGTTATACCGACATAGGTATATAGTGTAGACCTGGCCTAAATCTGTTTAAATGCACATCTTTTCAGTTATACTGGTGCAACTCTCTATGGAGAAATGCCCCTAGATGCAGTTTAATACCTTTGCAATTATGTTGACTGGTAGGGACTGAGTCTAGGAGGAAGGTACCATGATCAAACAAAACCAAAAAACATATATTTTGCCTATCCTAGTTTTGCTCTCCTGTCTCCCTGCTCCTCACCCCAACCCACTTGTTTGTCTCATCTACCTCTTACGTCTTGTCACCTAGATTGTCAGCTCTTTGAAGCAGAGACTGTTGTTTACTGTGTATTTATACGCCACCTGGCACAGTGGAGCCCTGACTTGGTTGCTCTCTAGGTTCTTCCAGAATATTGTATACCTATTTAAACAGGCTGAGGTTGTGTTGTGCAATACAAGGGTATGTCTGCACTGCAGTTAAGAACCCAGCCACAGCTGGCACGGGCAAAGGGGCCAGGCTAAGGGTTCAGGCTCTAGGATCTTGCAAGCTGGGCAGGTCCCAGCGATCAGGCTGTGCCCACATGGCTACACGGCCATTAAACAGCCCCGCAGCCTGGGCCCCAGGCGCTGGGGTCAGCCGCTCGTATCTAACTGCAGGGAAGACAAACTCTCCGCGTGCTCCAGCCTGTGGCTATTACAGGCTGACGAGTGGGGGGCGGGGGGTAGGGACGTTGCTCCGATCGACTTATCTGCTCCGATCGACTTCTCGGGCTTTATAAATCGATGGCTGCGGCATCGATTGCGGCAGCCGCGAACTGGCATGCCAGTTCGACAAACTCTGTCCCGCGGCTTAAAGCAGGGGTCCCCAACGCGGTGACGTCATCTAGACGTCATCCCGAGGCGACGCCGCCGAAACGCTAGCGGCTTTCAGGGGCCGGTGTCGGCTCGGGATGGCGTATGGCGTATGACGTCATCCGCTGGATGAAGCCGGCATGGACCAGACGGAAAAGGCGGGGGCGCAGTGACTTAAAGAGAAGGCGCCATGAGCTGGGCTGTGGGGCTGGCGTCTGTCCTGTGGGGCTCGTCCCTTGGCGCTGGACCGACGTTCCAAGGTGACGGGTTCCCGCGGCACTCAGGGGTGGCCCGCTTCGGAGCCAGGCTGGGCTGATGCTGCCGGTGGGCGTTGGGAGAACCGCCAAGTGGGGCTGGCGGTGGGGCGGGGCCTGGGGAGAACGTGGAGCCTAATCACAATTAATTTTAATTGCTATTAATTTTTTGAGTTAATTGCATAAATTAACTGCGATTAGTCAACAGCCCTATTGGCAACCCTACCCTCTTAGGCCAGGGGATCCCCTGGAGGATATCTATTTAGCCCCTTTTACGAGTCAGGAGCAGCATACAGAGACCTTAAGGCAATGAAGAATTAAGCCTCTGATTCATATCAAATATGCAGGAATATGTATTACATCACTACACAACCACGTTATTATTAACCATTATATTATGGTACCACCTGCTAGCCTCAGTCAGGCCTGGACCCCATAGTGCTTGGCACTGTACAAACATATAGTAAATAACAGTCCCTACTCCCAGAGACTTCTCAGTCTAAAACAATGAGACTAGTAGGTTGGTGAGACGAACAAACAGGTGGAAGGGGGAGGATGGGATAAAAAAAATGTTTTAGTGGACTAGCTGTGGGCATAAGTTATAGACAACTGGTAATCAAAACTTGCCACATACCAGCGGGGCACTCTATGTATTATGGCAAGTGAGTTTTAAGATGGGACATGAAGGTGGCTTTATGAACTTGAACTTTTCCCACAGGTAAAGAGTGGCATGGGAGAAAGCACAACCCAAGATAAACAGAATTATTTAACCAGTAATCACTAAATATAAACACACAATCATTCCTGAAAAAGAAACCTAAAAATCATATACACATTGATGGTACACACTGATTAGTGTTAAAGGCAAGCTTACACACATACTAATGTATTATAAATAAAAATGTTATTAATGCATCCTATGAGCCTATATATACACTATTTTGACCAAATTTTTCATTGAAAAATCATATTTTGATTTTAAAAACCATGATCACTTTGGACAACTTTTTGACAATTTTTTTTTTAACCAGCTATAGAGCTGGTTCACGTTTTTCAAAAACTTTTTGGCAACATTTCCAAATCTAAGGGGTGTTTTTTTTTTTTTTTTTTTTTAACCAGGTCTAGTTATTCTAGTTGTCTCTTAGCAACATTAACTAGCTTGCAAAACTAGTTGTTTTTAGAAAAATCAGAGTCATAAGTGGGACAGATAGATGTCTAGGGAGCAGTTTAATTTTCATTGAAACATCATTTTCTAAAAATATTGAAACCTTAAACCGTTTTGGAGATTTGCAGTGTTGTTGTACCTGTGTCATTTCCAGGATATTAGAGAGACAAGGTGGGCGAGATAATATCTTTTATTGCAATATTTGGTTGGTGGAAGAGAGAGAGACAAGCTGCCCTGTGACACAGCTCTTCTTCAACTTGAAAGTTTCCATCAGAAGTTGGTGCAATAAAAGATATTGTCTCACCCAGCTTGTCTCTCTCATATCTTGGGACCAGCATGGCTACAACACTGCAAATAGCTCTTATCTAGTGCTTTTCCTCATCAAATTGCAAAGTGCTTTTCAAGGAGGTCAGCATCATTAACCCCATTTTACAGATGGGGAAACTGAGGCACGGAAAAGTGAATGACTTGCCCAGGGTCACCCAGTAGCAGAGACAGGAATTGCAGCCAGGTCTCCTGTGCCCCAATCCAGGGCTCTATCCACTGGGTCACATTGTCTCCCCTTAGATGTCATGGTAATAAACTCAATGTAAACCAATTAATACCAAACTTAACAGCAGTTTAATTTTATAAAAACTAGTCTGGCTAAATACATTGGGGCAACTCTTGTTTTGTTTTTGTGTTTGTTTTTTTTCGTTGACGATGAACTTGTGATTCTAGCTGTCACTAAGGAAGAGGGTTTTTTGATAATAGTTGAAACCTGGACTCGGGCTTAGGTAACGAGTGCTGAGTTTAGTGGGTTTTAATCTATTATAAATCTGGGCCTGTTGCTGAACCACAGCATGCAGGTGGCACTGCAGGCCTGGAATTGTGAACCTAGATGTAGATATAGTGATAAGATGCATTGGGAGTAGAATAGCAAGGGCTGTTGAGAGTTAGGTCTGAGGGGCATTGGGGCAGTCCAGGGCTGGAACAGTGGAGGAGAGAGAGATTAAACATAATTCCATTTAACCCCTGTAGTGTGGTTACAAGTCTGCACTCACCAGAGGTGCCTTCCCCACCATCATGGTCCCGCAACAGTAGGTCCTGGGAGAGGATTGGTCCCAGAGTTAGGAAAAGATTTTGGCTGTTGGGGAGAATGGATCCTCCGCTTGCCTGCTGCGCATTCTCCTCCTCCTCTTCCTCATCAGCAATGGCCTTCTTGTTGCTCGTGGCCACCGGAGGCCCCTGGGAGGTATCCACAGAGTATTGGGGTTCTGGTGGGTCCCCGCCTAGAATTGCATGCCGCTGCTCATAGAAGCGTCATGTCTGCAGCTCAGAACCAGGTTTGAATTGGTGTTACAGAAAGGACTTGAACTGCATTGTCAAGCTCTTCCTTTCTACTGAGAGTACTATGTCCAGGCTGTTAGACTTTCCCTCACCTCATTCCAGCTTCCTATTCACTCTGTGCCAATTTGGGGAAATCTGTCTATAGATACTTTATTAATTCTGTGTGAGAGTCTGAACTCCGCATAGGTCTGTGTCAGAGTGCAAACTCCATTTTGATTGTGAGGCTGTCCTTTTGCTTTCTCAAATGTCTGTCTGCCTCCATTAGAGAGACAAGGTGGATGAGGTAATATCTTTTCTTGGGCCAACTTCTGCTGGTGAGAAAGACAAGCTTTTCTCCGGGTCTAACAGACTGTTAACACCCCTCCAGCCATAGGGAGGAAAGAGGAGGGGGAAGCAGATGGGTGAGGGGTTGTTAGTGAGTTACAGATTGCTGTAATAAGCCAGAGTAGATTGAAGTCCCAACACATAGAGATACAGAGCTGGTAAGAATTCAATGATATTTTTTTCACAACACTGAATAATATCATTGCTTGTTTTAAGCATTTCCCCCACCCAATTTCTATCAATTTAAATTTTCACAGTTGTGGGATATTATGGGGGTGTGCAGGGCCGGCCCACAACATTTTGGCACCTGAAGGGCAAATGACGCCCCCATGCCCCCCGCTTGGGCCAAAACTTTGAAAGATCTCTTGTTCCCTCCTTCCTCCAGCACAGCACTTCACCATCTCTGTGCATCTAGAGCAGAGAGAATACATATGCATCAGCAGCAGACACAATTTTCTACAATCTGGGTCCTAGTGCCTTCCTCTCCCCCCCCACCCCCAGCCTGGCACCTGAGGCGGCTGCCTCAGTTTGCCTCATGGTAAGGCCAGCCCTGGGTGTGTGTGTCAGACAAAAACTAGTTATACATTGAGAATCAAAAAGTTAAAGCTTTATAAATCATTAAAACACAAATGGTCAACATCACATGTCAAAACAGAGTAAATATCCTTCCATCAACAAATCCCAGCAGTTTTACTATTCATTCGCTAGTCCGTTTGTAACACTCTTAATTCAAAAGTCTAGATCAGTGGATTTTGACTCTAAGAAGTTTTCAAGCAGCATTGTTCTTACTCTGCTTATCTAATTATTATCAATGGACATATTTTTTTCATTGGTTTGTGTGTCTACGGTGAAATCAACATTTGACATTTACTGATAAAAATCTAATCCTTCCAAGCCTACTGATGATACTTTGATTGACTTTAAGTACCTGACCATGGGAAATCTATTCATGCTAGGCAATCAACGGGTCCCCTACCAGGAAAACTGGTTTAGCAGATGAGAGGTCATCTGGTAGGAGTCTCTGGTTACCTGGGTGAGGCTGAACAAAGAGTCACCTGATAGGGGGCTGAAGGTTAAAAAAGATAGATCATCTTTTTGGAGGAGAGAGCCATTTTCCACCATCTTAAGATGAAGGAGGCTGCTGTTGGGGTAAGTTAGAGAAGGCCGGCCTGCCTACCTGATGGAAGGCAGTTGTAGTAGCTATGTCGGATGCAGGATATTAGAGACAAGGTGGGTGAGATAATATCTTTTATTGGACCAACTTCTATGATCTTCATCACCAGAAGTTGCTCCAATAAAAGATTTTATCTCACCCACCTTGTTTGCCTGATGGAACACAGATGATCCCCTAAGAACTCCCTAGGGAAGGGCGAGCTAGTGAGGGACTTGTGGTTTAGGATATGTGGTGTTTTCTGAATGGTCTGTCTGTACTCTGTGCTTTATTGGTTGTTAAAGAACAATGGTGCTGGAATCTAGTGAAAAGCCTTTTTACCTGTATGTTAGAGGCTATAACTACCCCATTGGCCCTGGAAGAGAGTTAAACTAAACCAGAAGACTCACAGTGGGATTCTGGGAGAAGTTGCCTTTAAGTAAGGGGGAGTCTGGACCATTGGGGCTAGAGAGCTGGCCAGTGGGTTCCAGCTCTCAGGATGGGATTTAGACTGAGGGTCTGTGCCCCGACTGGACGATGCAGGCTTTGGAGGTTTGTTTAAACTACTGGGGCACCTTGGAGGTCAGTGCTGATTTTGAGGGCCTAAGGCAGATGGGCTGAAGGGCTCCATTTCTGTGAAGGGATAACAGTCCTAGGAAATAGGCTAGATAGGACCCAAGAGGCTGGCTCCCTTCATTGCAGTCCAGTGAGTGGCCATGAGGTGGGCACTGGGCTGACATCTGTGGCAACTCTCTGCCAAGACAAGAGAAGCTCAGTACCATACTAACTGGCATTTAAAACATTTTTCTTATAGGTGTAAGAGACTGTCCTGCTTATCTCCGTGACAAACTTGAGGGCCCTTCTGTGTTTATCGCAATTAATTTACCCAATACTGCATGTGTTCTCTGTCGGCAGAAAAGCTGTTCAGAGTCAGTCTATGATATCATGGTACTGCAAGATGGAAAGCTAAAATATTTCAATAGTACCTACAGAGGGTATGTGTCCATCTCCCAGAAAGGCTTTGCTGCAAATAGGAGCAAATGGCTAGAAGACGAATATCTGATTCTAACCAGCCTGGAAAGAGAATGTGTGGCCCATGTGATTCTGATGATGGCAGGTAAGTTTCTGCTTTTGTGCCTTGGGATAATCTTTCCTAACTCCTCTTCAAGGTTGTTTTGCACTTCTGCTCATTTCCCCTGCACCCCGCTTGACGTTTAACAGTGTAGATAGAATGTTCCTCGTTTTCTAACGAAACCTGGGATTGTAGTGACCAGAGGGTCACTCATGTATTTAGGATCGGATGCATTTCTGAGGTTAAAAGGGCTATAGGTCCAGTGTTCACCTGCACTTTAAAAATGCCAGACCCACTTCCTTAATCTTTTACTCCGAGAGTCCCACCATGAGGACTTCTCCAAGAAAATAAAGAGGATGAGGGCTGCAACGGTGCAGTTGCACTGCCATAGTGCTTAGTGAAGACTCTACTATGCCGATGGGAGAGCTCTCCCCCATTGGCATAAGTACACCATCTTCCTGAGAGGCGGTAGCCAGTGTTCCCTCTAATTTTGTATGTCCGTGTGAAGAATGTATTTTGTTATGTGCACCAATGCATCCCCTCCATATTAGTGCACATAACAAAATTCATTCCGCACATGGACGGTGTGTGGCGGGGGTGGGGCTGAGGGGTTTGGAGTGTGGGAGGGGGTTCAGTGCGGGGGCAGAGGGTTGGGGTGCAAGGGCAGGGGTGAGGGCTCTGGCTGGGGGTGCGGGCTCTGGGGTGGGGCTGGGGAAGAGGGGTTTAGGATTCAGGCTGCCCTGGGAAAAGAGGACTACCCCCATCCCTCTCTCACCGCAGCAGCTTGGGGCCAGGTTTGTAGAAATGGAGGAGTGGGTGTTTGCTAAAATTAGACACAACAAGAGAATGAGTTGCCACCTTAGCATTGGAGCAGCTAATGAATGGTTACAGTGTGGTTGTTTTTTTTTTTTTTTTTTTTTCCTGATACATGCCTGATCTGTAATGTAACACACAAACCACTGAAACTTTAAAAAAAAAATTCTTCAAAACGATAGCTTTTTTGAAAGAGAGACAAGGTATGTGAGGTGATATCTTTTATTGGACCAACTTCTGTTGGTGAGAGACAAGTTTTTGAGCTACACAGAGACTGTTTTGTTCTGTTGGGTTTCAAAATGGATGGATTATTACAAAAAAATTCTATGGAATTTATTGGAATTTCATTTTAAAAAATATTTGACATTAGATGTTTTCAGTTTCAAAATTTCATGAAAAATCCCACCATGTGACTAAGCTGCCCAGTAAATTGTTTTAACTGGACTGGGGGCAGGGGAGGAGGATGAAGAAACTGGGAACTGATAAGAGGAAACTAAAACCAATTAGATAAATATAAAACAGGTAAGAAGTGTTTTGTAAAAATATATATTTTTGAGACCTTTTCTAAAATGGCCAAATTTTGTCAGCTACTCACTGGGATTTCCTCCCTTATTATCTCATTGCAGATTCCACTTTGTCCCCACTCTCTCTACATGTGACCACCCAAGCCATAGAGGGATCGTGGAATGAGACTGACAAGAAGAGTGAGTAGAAGAAGTCATTAAAATTGATTATTTATTAGAGCTGGTTTCATGGAAGGGGATGGGGAGAGACACCAAAAAAAACTTCCAAAGAAAAATTTGGGAAAATTTTAGTTAAAAAGCCACTTTTCAGAGAAAAAGTTTTGTTCAGTAAGTTTAAACCAACGCGTCTATTTCAAATATCACGGTGCCCAGAGCACACAGTCTGAACCCCATTGTGCTTAGCATTGTACAGATGCAGTAAAAAAGGCAATTCCTGCTCCAAAGGATATGTCTACACTGCGATTTAAAAAAAAACCTGTGGCACCGCGTCTCAGGCTGCAGCCTGGGCTCTGGGACTCTGTGACGGGGGAAGGGCCTCGGAGGCAGGGTTTCAGCCCAAACCTGAATGTCAACACTGCAACTTCAGAGCCTGCGGCCTGGACTCTGTGAGCCTGAGACAGCTGACCCAGGCCAGCTGTGTTGCAGGTCTTTTATTCCAGTGTAGAGGTGCCCAAAATGGTTTATGATCTTGGTTAATGACAGGATGCAGCAGGTGGGAAGGGAGGGAAGACAAGTTAGTAATGCCACCTTTCTCTCTCATTTCAGATTTCATGACTTCTCATGGCCATGCTGGCTTGATTATTACTGTAGTTGTCATGGTGGTGATGCTGCTGCTGCTGCTATTTGTGCTGTATAAACATAAGGTTATCCCGTGTAGAAGAAAGAAGCCTGAGATATAAGCAAGTGAAGATGAGTTGCTTTAGGAAGCTATAAACAGTGGAATGGAACTACAGATGGCTTAGAGGGAGAACAAGTGTGCACTGTGATGGTCAGGGTCTCTGCTAGCAGGGAAACAAGACCCACATGGAGCCTCTTACCAGCAATTACTATTGGTGCTCTTCTGATCTCTCCCACCTGATTTGCACATTTTGAGGACTTCTGTTTTGGAAATTCCTAGTTCTGCTTGTGGTTTGGGAGATAGCAGACCTGGAATACATGTAGCCGCTTTTCTAATCCTACTTGCTGTTAACTGGCTTAGGTTGTGTTTTGTTTTGTTTTTAATTTATTTTTGTAAGAGCTGTTCAAAGGCTTGCCTCATTGCGTTCTAAGACCTGCCTGCCATGTAGGCTTTGGTTTGCTTTCTGGTGTCTTCTGGGTTCACCTACCTGCCCATTTCTAATGCATGTATCACTGTAGTCTCTAGTGGCAGTTACATTCCCCACCATCATGAAATATTTCTAGACTTATTCTGAAATACTGCATCTCTGGAACACCGTACTGTCTACTGAGTATACAGGAATCCATTATTTATACATTGCTTGCCTTTTTAGCCCTGCTCTCCCAAAACACTAGGTGCACAGCATGAAATACAATCGGTCCAAAAGAGGTGTCAGTACATTATAAAGATGCATTAGTGGTTTTAAAAACCCACCATCTGTTGCTAACCAAGAACCATTCTTTAGCTAGCAGAATCATCCTGATAAAATATGTCTTCCTCTTCTGAACAAAACTCAACATTTTCTCAGGCAGCTTGATCTTCAGAGATGCACTTTTAAATGTCTTAGAAAGATCCTGAACAGCCAGCTGTAGTAGAAAGAGCCTGGGCCTGGTGCAAGGCCTGAGGCCTGAATCAAAGTCAGCAAAAGTTATGCTTAAAAGTTGTAGATGCCATGTTCTGATCATTTATGAAGATATACGTCTGTTACATAATTACAAATTAGTACCCGAGCTGAGCATATGAAGATAGGTCAAGATTTTTCCATGTAACATTGTACAATTATTGTAGTCATGTTGATTGCTTTCTTTGATTTTCCTTCCCCTCTGATGCTAGAGCATCTAAACCAATGACCTTGCCAAGCTATCCATTATGGGCTCGTGGCCCATTTTACATCTTTGTGTATGACATACACAGACAGGCAGACAAATATAAAACTACATGGCTGCACCCCAAATCCAAACAATGGCATCTAATAGATTACATCATTGTCTGACAATGTGACATAAGGGTTGTTAGGATCACCAGAGCCTTGTGTGGAGCAGAATGTTGAACAGATCATAGAATGATTAGGTCAATACTGAATCTACACATTGTACCCACATGGCTGAACTGCCCCAAAACAATCAAGATGTCACCTGATCTTGCTAAACTAAACCATTCATCCTATTGATATAAGTTCCAAAGTGCAACTTCGGTGATAACCTTGTCTCTAAATTCCTCCTACAAGACACGGTACAAAAAACTGCAACTGATGTCCTCGACAGAAGAAAAGGGCTCACCATGACTGGTTTGATGAAAATGATGAGGAAATTACAGTACTCTTGAAAAAAAAAAATGAGGCTTTCCAAATCTGGCAAAATGATATTCAGTCCACCTCAAAGAGAGACAGTCAAACACTTGCAAAGCAAGGTAAAGAGACAGCAGTTATGTTTAATACAAGATAAATGGTGGGAGAAGGTAGCAGAAGACATTCAAATGTATGTGGAAACAAATGAAACAAAGATGTTCTTTGATTCCTTGAAGCTAGTCTATGGACCTTCAAAGGTGGGCACAGGTTCACTCATGATGGCTGATAGCAGGACAATCATCAAAGACAAACAGGGCATGGAACAGAGATGGGTTGAACACTTCAGCCAACTACTGAACAGATCATCCTCAATTGAAACAAGTGCTATTAATCAGATACCTCAAAAGCCTGTTCAGCACCACCTTGACTCACCACCCTCACTTGAAGAAATAGAAAAGGCAATCACTACGATGAGCTCAGGAAAATCCTCAGGCAGAGAACAACACTCCAAAAGATCCTTACTGACATCTGGGACAACGAAGAAATGCCACAAGACTTCAAAGATGCCACAATTATTCCTTTATTTAAAAATAAAGGCAGCAAAATGGTCTGTGATAACTACCGTGAGATCTCTCTCCTATCTGTCGCTGGAAAAATCTTTGCTCATGTCCTCCTGAACCGACTGATTTCATCTGTTTAAGAAGCCAATCTACCTGAGACTCAGTGCAGATTCAGACCTGGTCTTAACACCATAGACATGATTTTCAGAATCAGGCAAATACAAGAAAAATGTATCAAACAAAGCATGGATCTGTTCAGCGTCTTCATTGATCTGACAAAAGCATTTGATTACAGTCCATATAGAAGAATTATGGATGATCCTCTGCAAACTTGGTTGCTCGCTAAAACTGGTAAAGATCATTCATTAATCTCACTGACTCCTTTCCCATTTCAAATGGAATCAAACAAGACTGTTCTTGCCCCTATACTATTCAACCTCTTCTTCACCCAAGTTATCAGCTATGCTGCAAATGGGTTCAACAGAGGCACATACATCAGATACGGACATGATGGCTGTATCTGATGTGGTTCCAATGCTTACCTTGTTCTTCGGAGGGTTTTAAAATCTCTAACTATTAGGGATTAAGATGAGACCTTCCTGGGGGGCAGATTGTCCCATATCTGTCTCCTGCAGGCTTTCTTACATCTTCCGTAGAAGCAGCTGGTTCTGGTCACTGTCCGAGACAGGAAAGATGGAGAATCTGATGATACTGTATGTTCTTGGGTTCAGTATTGCCAACCCCAAATGTTCAGATATCATGAATCCAGTTTCCAAAAATTAGCAGACTGCTTAAAATTGATGATATTTTTAAAAATAGTAATAAATGTTGGGTTCTTTTATTTGCCTTCTTGTTTTTGGTTACACTTAAACCAGATTTTCAAACATCTCCAAGCAACCGTGATGGCTAGAAACTAATTTTTAAAAATATAAGCAGGGACTCTCATATAATCACATGTGCCCAGAAGCCAAGGCTTTATGTAAAACTTCTTTTGCAAGATTTGGGAATCCTGTGTGTTCTACCCTTCAGACTGCTTTCCATAGCTGTGTCTACCTTGTGGATTCAGAGCTTCCCACCAGACAACCAGGGATCTAGGGACCATAGTCAGACTTCCTGGTCCAAACTGAGGCAGGACCCCCAGCACACGGCTCCGTCCTCCACCAAATCTTTTCTTCACAGTATTCCCTTCACCCAGTCTCTGAGAATTATCAGGCCAATGCAAAGGTGGACAATGTGCATGCTGGCTAACCACAACAGAGGCACTTCAAGAAGGCAAGAGCCTAAGCACAAATGTGAACCCTGCAGCCCTGCTGCTGCTCAGACACTGCCCTCTTGTCTGAGTGATTGATCACAAGCCCACACTTGCTCAGACATTACATCCTTGCCACTGTGACATTGCACTTTATGATTTTATGAAAATATGCTAATGAGTGAATATAATGTAACTGGACTATGCTTCATCCAAAAGGTCTCTTTACGGTATCATTACAAAGCTTATAATCTACTGAGTGTGGTACATCACTCTTGTATCAAACTAGAAATATGACATATAACTCTGAGGGCCTATTGTAATTATTCAAAGTGTGGGCCATTAATGGTGGTTTGTAATCTTGATGGCTCCCATCAACCAGGACAATTGTCTGCACATGGGTGTGTTTTACCTGTAAGTCTTCCTGTATACCTGTGTGCTGGCAATGTGATCATGTCACCTGAACTGGAGTCCATCTTTAACCTGGTGCTTTTCCATTTAGAAGGAGGGGGTGGGAACCCAGAGAGGGACAAAGGATTTTCCGCCTTATGCAAAAGGTATATAAAGGGATGAACAGAAGGGATGGAACAGATACAAAGGGGGTTGCAGTCATGAGAAATCCCTTAGCTACCACCTGAGCTGGAACAAGGGTTGTACCAGGGGAAAGGATTGGGCCCAGACTAGGAAGGCATCCAGTCTGTGAGAGAAACTTATTGGAACATCTCTGAGGGTGAGATTTCAGCTGTAATCACTTTCTTACTGTATTAGGCATGGACTTACGTGTTTTGTTTGGTAATTTACTTTGTTCTGTCTGTTATTACTTGGAACTAAAATCCCAATTTTTATATTTAATAAAATCACTTTACTTTTTAATTAACCCAGAATATGTATTAATACCGGGGGGAGGGGCAAACAGCTGTGCCCATCTCTCTATCAATATTATAGAGGGCGAACAATTTGTGAGTTTACCCTGTATAAGCTTTATACCGGATAAAACAGATTTATTTGGGGTTTGGACCCCACTGGGAGCTGGGACACCTGAGTATTGGAGACAGGAGCACTTCTTATGCTGTTTTCAGTTAAAGTCTGCAGCTTTTGGGGGATGTGGTTCAGACCTGGGTCTGTGTTTGTAGCAGGCTAGCGTGTCTGGCACAACCAGGCAGGGTTCTGAAGTCCCAAGCTGGCAGGGAAAACGGCTCAGAGGTAGTCCCAGCACATCAGTTGGCAGTTCCCAAGGGGCTTTCTGTAATCCAACCACTCACAGCCACCCTGCCATAAAAGCATGAAGTCTACTGCCAGAACAGTGCATGGAGGAAACTTGCCCTCTTGTTGACATGGCAATAAATGAGAGAGCTTCATTCCCAGGGTGGGCCAGCCATCACCTTTCACCAACACTAAATCCACCCATTTTTTTAAAGTCAAAGAACATGGTATACAAAATATTTGCAAATTAGCTCATTAATTAATTAGCATTCAGTGTCACATGTGGAGCTATGCAGAAGTTGGCAACTATGCCAAGAATAATATGAGATGGTTTCTAAAATGTAAAGGCCTGATCAAATTTCAGCCAGCCAATTTCTTAAAAGAGGGAAGTGAAACTGACATTCCATTTTCCCTGCATTAGGAGCCATGGCTGCTGCAAATCCAGTAGAAACTCTGCTTGATTAACTGACTTGTTTGGGGTGTCTGGATTATTTTTTTAAAGATCTAGTGTGTCTAGATTGTGGGCACAATTTCTGCCAAGCCTGTGTCACCCAGTGTTGGGAAGGACTCAACACAAACTTCCAGTGTCCTGAGTGTAGAAAAACCTTTTCCCAGAGAAACTTCAAACCAAACAGACAGCTAAGGAATATCATAGAAGTTGCCAGAAAACTCAGGCTGCAGTCAGTGAGACAATCAGATGCTGGCAGAGTATGTGAGAAACACAATGAGGTTTGAAGTCTTCTGCCAAGAGGATCAAACCCTCGTTTGTATGGTTTGCCACCTGTAACGAGAGCACAAAGACCACACTGTGGTTCCCATAGAAGAAGTTGCCCAGGATTACAAGGTAAGAAATTGCTAACCAATTATTATTCAGAGTCAGCAGTGTCTTTATTAAAGGTTACAAATGAGTTTCCATAAGAAGTGGGACTTGCCTCATGTTTCTGAAAACCACACTAAATGGAACGATCGCTTTGGTATTGGTAAGGGTGAGAGGTTTGTGTACAAGATTTCTGCTAGATAGCCTCTGGGGAGAGTCCTCTAATCACTAGCCTATGGGTATTCCAGGGCAGGGCTCCCATTATCTCCTGTTGGAGCAGTTCCACTGTGTATAAATAATCAAATATGAGTTGGTGCTGGGGGACTGAAACTTGGTCTCCCACCTACCAGGCAAGAAAGCAAACAAGGAATGTATCCGATTACATGAGAGGTATTCATCAGAATCCTAAAGTTCAGCAGAGTGGAGATGGCAGGATCAGGCCCGAGGTCTCTCTTCTGTAGCTGCAGCCGGCTGGCAAGCTGCCAGGCAATTTCACCATGTGGGCTTTGATGAAAACAACACTAATCATCTGTGATCCTTATTCAATGGGTGATTCAAAGATAATGCCCTTAGTATTAAACAGCCATTTAACTACCAAGACGGTTTACAGTTGGTTCACAATGTGGAATCATACATTTCAATGAGAGATGAGGACAATAACATTTACTTCCCGAGCTTCATCTAAATGCTAACCTTCCCTTCTGATCTTGGAGACAACTGAGTACAGTAATATAGCGTATTAAGACATGAAAAGGATTTAGCAACTATCAGCGAATCTGATTGCCTACATCCTGTAGGAAGTGATCACCGCAAACAGACACATACATTTAGTATCTACTCTTGATCCTTATCACTACACACGGATGAGATTGCTAATCTAATTAATTAACATTTCTTTAAAACCCTTGATCACAGCCTTAGATAGACCAAGAAACTACCTACACATTTCTTTGACACACACAAGTGAATAGTCCCGATTACACTTGCAATGCCTCTTGTTAAGCCTGTAAGAGTCATACACATTTTAGCTGGTTTGCCAGCGCCACAATTGGTAACAATAAAGAGATCCAGATTTTCTCTGACAAGCTCATTTTCAGATCAGTGAAGTAATGGTGCAAACCTTAGAGCTAGCTGAATTATTCAGATTTAGTAATATCTTGTACCAGTTTGGGGCCTGATTTTCAGGAGTGCTGAGTTGAAATTTATTATTTAACCATTCACAGTGGACCATTTTGGAATAAAGACCCAAGTAAAATGATTTATCGCACAATCCCAAAGTGCTTCCCAAGTGCTAAAAGCCCCAAATATCTTCTGTCCAGCAAACAAAACCTGCAGCTTTCCTTCAATATCCATTTGATAACCAACATCCACAGCGCAGTCACCAAATCAATTAAAAATACCCTGCTGCAGTTCTTTGAAAGCATGAAATTTAGCATCCGAATAAATAACCCAAAGGAAGTTTCACCAGACTGGATTACACATGTTTATAGGGATGGTCTAGATAATGCTTAGTCCTGCCAGGAGTGCAGGGGACTGGACTAGGTGGCCTCTGCCCTGTCCCCACTCCACCCCTCACCCTGCCTCTTCCTACCCCCACTCTGCCTCTTCCTGCCCCTGCTCCACCCCTTCCCTGCCCCCATTCCAACCCTTCTCCCAAGCCCCCTCCCCTGAGCAATGCTGGCAGCCAGCGGAGCGTAGTCGTCTGGGTCGGGGTCAGGGTCTCTCCACTTCTCACCAGTGAGTGTTATTTACTCCTTCTCATAACAAAAGAACTAGAGGTCACCAAATGAAATGAATAGGCAACAGATTTAAAACAAACAAAAGGAAGTCTTTCTTCACACAATGCACAGTCAACCTGTGGAACTCCTTGCCAGAGGATGTTGTGAAGGCCAAGACTATAACAGGGTTCAAAAAAGAACTGGATAAATTCATGGAAGATAAGTCCATCAATGGCTATTAGCCAGGATGGACAGGGATGGTGTCCCTACCCTCTGTTTGCCAGAAGCTGGGAGTGGGCGACGGGGGATGGATCATTTGATGATCACCTGTTCTGTTCATTCTCTCTGAAGCATCTGGCATTGGCCACTGTTGGAAGACAGGATACTGGGCTAGATGGACCTTTGGTCTGACCCAGTAAGGCCATTCCTATGATTGCTAAAGTTCTTCATGCCCTTACTTAATATGTTTTCTAGAATAAAATAATGCATTTTCCCAGTGTGGGCAAACTGCTTGTGTTCTCCTGTTCACCTTATTAAAGCCCTCCAGAGAATGGGCGTGTGAGGGAAATTTGTCATTAAAACTTTCTGGAAAGTTCTGGTTTGGTGTGTGGTGTATTCTGAGTCAGAAACAAAAGATGGGTTTCCACGTGGATTTTGCCAAAATAAATTGAAAATTAACAGAGACCTGAAAGCCCAGTCAATTCCCTTGTGCTGCCCAGTATAAGATGGAATGGCAAAAAGAGATGAGAAATATAGGATTGATGCAAAATATATCAGTGATGCTGAAGTTCCTTCATGCACAGGATTTCCCACTAGATCATCTCTTCCACCCGCATTATACCATCAAGTAAATAATCGAACTATAAGGGTGGAAAATACTATGGCAATACCACAGTATGACTATGAAATAAATATGAACGGATCACATGGAAAACCTCCTTGAGATGCACCGAATTAAAACCAAAATGTTCAGTTTCTGTCACATCCAAGTTGTTTTCATGAGGTGCAAACTGCTGATAAAAATTGCCATATTTGTTCTTCATGTAACTATTTTTTCTTTATCATGTAGAAATCTCCATGATTTTGCTGTAATCAGTTTGTTGTATCTGAATTCTCTCTTTCCCAAACTGGTCCTCGAAAAATGTGGATAAATACATACTTTGGTGGTGTATGTTCATATTATTAAATTTGCTGGCACTAGAATTGTTGGTATGGATAAAAAAAAATGTCCATATTTTCTCTGACAAGCTCATTTGCAGATCAGTGAAATAATGGTGCAAACCGGAGGCTACATCTACACTACAGGGGGGAGTCGATTTAAGATACGCAAATTCAGCTACGCGAATAGCATAGCTGAATTCAACGTGTCGCAGCCGACTTACCCCGCTGTAGGGACGGCAGCAAAATCGACCTCTGTGGCTTCCCGTCGACGGCGCTTACTCCCACCTCCGCTGGTGGAGTAAGAGCGTCGATTTGGGGATCGATTGTCGCGTCCCATCGGGACGCGATAAATCGATCCCCGAGAGGTCGATTTCTACCCACCAATTCAGGCGGGTAGTGTAGACCCAGCCTTAGAGCTAGTTGAATTATTCAGTATCAATAACATCCTGTGCCAGTTTGGGGCCTGATTTTCAGGAGTCCTGAATTCAAATTCACTATTTAACCATTCACTGACGACCATTTCAGAATGAAAAGCCAACAAATATGATTGATTGCACAATCCCAACTGTTCCTCCCATGCCAGAAGCCCCAAATACCCTCTGCCCAGCCAACAAAACCTCCAGCTTTCTCTCTACATCCATTTGATAACCAACATCCGCAATGCAGTCACCAACCAGTACAAAGAAAAGCAGGAAATTTAGCATCAAAATAAATAACCCACAAGACGTTGCCCAGAACGGGATTATTCACATTTGTATCATTCAGTGAAAAAGGCATTTTTAATACACAGACTGAAGCTGAACTTTCATCTCACCCTCTGCAGTGGAACACTGCAAAAACCAGAGGCCCTTGTCGCATCGTTTAGGTCCCATCTGCTGCTCAGTGCTGGGGATCTTGTTTATACCCACACAGGAATACACAAGTGAGAGAAGCTGAATTTATTGAAGCATGACACATTTTCCCTTGAAGGACCCTTTGTAAAGTGTTGGTTATGGTCCTTATTTCATTGAACCAAATCAATCTACCATATTCCCCTAATGCGTGCCACTGCCACCTACGTACACCAGCTTCTTTCACTCTCATGAGGGTTCAGAAGAGATTTCATTATCCTGGTGCTTGCCCTCCTCTACCTTTGTATTTTTGCATGAGAAGATCTGGTGACATTTACTCAGCGCTCTCTTGGCTTGCAGGACAAGTCTGGAGAGAACGTCCTTAGTCGCCACCATCATGCTGTACACACTGCATAGCACAAACTTCCTGCTGGCTGTTGTCCAACCCTGCTGTCCCTCCGTTGTACCGCTGACCTCTCTCTGCTCCTGCCTGCACCACAACTTGACGGACAGAACATGAATTTCTAATACAGCAGCTATGGTTTAGTGAGGAGGACACTTAAATAGCATACAGGAATCGTGCAATCTGTTCCTAGTCCTGAAACTGACCTGCTGTGTGACCTTAGTCAAGTCATTTCATCCCTCTGTGCCTGTATCCCCATGTATAAAATGCAGCTAATGGTGCTTCATAACATCCCTGTGAAATAGTGCAGTATTGCAAAATGTGTGGGGAATTTATATCAATTCTCAATAATTAGGAAGAGGACCAAATTTGATGGGATTTTCTATTAATATTTGAGAATTAGGATGGAAATGGGGCAAAATCTGAGGCCATTTCACATCAATATTCAATTATTTGAAAGAGAAAGTACAAAATCTGAGGGCATTTTCTATCAGTGTTTGAAAATTAGATCAACTCTGAAGGGATATGTTGTCAATAATTGATCATTGGAGAGGCAAGGGATTTAATCTGAAGAGAGAGTTGATCATCGGAGGTTTAACCCCTGCCATGCCATCTGTCCATAATGTGCAGTAATGACTCAGGCCAACAGTTTCCTTCCAAAACCAGAAATGGCTGCAGCTTATTGCTGGTAGAGGAAAAAAGCCCCAAAAGGAGGGAATTTTTTATCCATATTCAAGAAGTAGAGAGAAAAATAGGCAACATTCGAATGGACTTGCGATTGATTTTTGAAAAAGAGAGAGCAGAATAAACTTCTGAGGGGATTTTAAATCAGTATTTGATCATTAGAGATAATAGTGGTAGTATGTGAGGTAGGGATTGTGTCAATGTGAGAGGGCGATGTGTGTTATGTAGCTGTCTGGCTTTACCCGGTATTGCTTGGCTTTTCTAGTTCTAAATTGGGAATTATTTGCTCTTAGCAACTTGAACTGGTTTAAACTAAGCTTTTTGTTTGTTTGAATAAGGCAATGGGTCGCTATGAGGTGCCACTGGTGGAATCACCCCACCCAGAACATTTTTAAAAAGCTTAAATGGCTTAAATCCATTTGACCTTCCTTATACAGTTAAAGCTTTGACATCCCCTTCTGTTGGCTGCACAGGGTGTGGTGTGTGAAAGGGGAGGCCAGGTGGCCCTAGCCAAGAAGCCTGGAGCAGAAGGGGGTGGTGCCTCTCAGGTTGTTTACAGTTTTAGCAACTCACTTTAATCACCTATTATCACCCTCTCTGTTTTTAGTTCCTAGAGGAGCCATGGTACTGTCCCCCACGGAGTCAGACACAATCATACATAAGCCATTTATAAATGTAATACAATAGTCCCCAAAGATACTGCGTGGGGTTGCAATATTTGTCACAACATGATGTCGAATGGCCAGTCAGAACACAGGACTTCCTAAAACTGTTTTGTATTTTCCCATAAATTATAGACTCACTCTTCTCTAAGAATAGGGAGGGGCTGGACTTTAGCCTTCAAATTTGCAGTGATAAAATCCTAATGCCCATAAGCTCTTGCCAAGCAGTATGATGGTTACTTGCCATATTAACTCAATCCTCAAAATGCAACTTCCCAACACAAAGTGCAAAATTGAACAGCTTTTTTTAAAATTTGGAAGAATAGCTCAGAGAGCTCTCTCCTTAGCCTAAAGAATAGAAGTTTGTGGCAGCCTGCTTTAAAAGTCCCCAGGGTAGACGTAAAAACACTTGATTGTGTACATCACTGTGTGCAACACAGATCCACCAGGCCTTTTTGTCACTCAGAACAGCTTTGTCGATTAGGATTTTGCAAAAGTTAGCTGGAGGCTAAGAAGCCCATCTGTGCGTCATGCAAAGCCCTTGGCACAAGATAGAAAAATGTCTTCATGCTGCAGTTGGGGAGAATCAGGCAGTGATTCCTACCACCAGTGTTCCAGCCACCTATTTTCCCTTTTCCTCTGTCACAAACCATCTGTACTTACCCTGATGACCTGTGGGAACATGGCTAATGAGACAGTATTTAGAAATTATTGTATCAATCGCAAAGAGCAAACATTAAGCAGAAAAAATATGGTTACTGCCACAGTTATTGTGTTGGTTGGGAGAGGAATATGACTCTAGGATTTTCCCCCTTGTTAACCGCACAAAATTCTCTGTCGCTCACACACTCCAGGGACACCCACTTTTACCCGCTCCTAGGGTTCACGTGTAAACCTATTCATTTAAATACCCACCCATACCCAATTCTTAGGGCTCTCAGGGGTGGCTCCAGGCACCAGCGCTCCAAGCGCGTGCCTGGGGCAGCTAGCCACGGGGGGCGCCCTGCCGGTCCCTGCGAGGGCGGCAGTCAGGCAGCCTTCAGCGGCATGCCCTTGCGGGAGGTTGGCCGGTCCCGCGGATTCGGCAGTAATTCGGCGGTGGGTACGCCGAAGCCGCGGGACTGGAGAGCCGCCCCTGCTCAGAGCGTAACTTCCTGTGGGTTTGCAGGATCTTTTACCAGTGAAAGAGCCTTACACAGTAATATCTTTACTCTCTATTTATTAACAATTACCGAGCAAGCAGAGTATACATGCTAAACATACAATGCTATGCTCACCAATCCTGATCAGGCAGGCGAACTTTCCCTGTTGGCCAGGCAAGGTCAGTCTCGTCTGGATTCTGGTTGCTGCACGTCACGGTCATGCAGAAGATTCTTGGCAGCTTTGATCTTAGGCTGTGACTTGGAGGTGTGGTCATCTTCTTCCGTGTCTTTTCTTATTTTTCTTCTTCTGTTCCTTCTCTCTGCTGGTCTCCTTCTTGGAGCCCAGTTTATATAGTGAAACTTGAATCCTGCTTAGCTATACCTTAACCAATTACTTTACTAAAATTTTACTAATCAATCCTAATATATTGTAATGTTTCAGAGCGGTAGCCGTGTTAGTCTGTATCAGCAAAAACAATGAGGAGTCTTTGTGGCACCTTAGAGACTAACAAATCTATTTGGGCATAAGCTTTCGTGGGCAAGAACCCACTTCATCTGATACATCTGATGAAGTGGGTTCTAGCCCACAAAAGCTTATGTCCAAATACATTTGTTAGTCTCTAAGGTGCCACAAGGATTCCTCATTGTTTATATTGCAACATTCTCTAACCAATTATACCCCTCCACCTTAACTGATTTACACCTAGCAAAATTAATTATACAGCAGACAGAAACAATTAAAGAACCAGACAGAGATCATACAGACAAACAATAGGGAAGTGGGGACCATAATGACAGAACAATAAAGAAATGAGGATTTCACATCCCCAACTATTGAGAAGTGATTTCTTGCCAGACAGGATGCCATCAAACTAAGTTTTCTTTAACCATCTTAAGATCTGTTTCTTTATCTGGCGATAGTGGGGCCATTAGAACAGGATCTCCTTCTTAACAGTCTGATCTTACACTATTTTAATGTAATTTAGATGGAATGTGAGGATGTGACTTCCTGCTTCTCATCTAATGGCTGCTGCTCTTTCAATCTGGCTACAGACAAAGGCCATAGGCTTTAGGCCAGGGGTCGGCAACCCTTGGCACGCAGCCCATCAGAGTAATCGGCTGGCAGGCTGCGAGAGTTTATTTACATTGATTGTCCGCAGGCACAGCCTCCTGCAGTTCCCAGTGGCCGTGGCTTGCCATTCCTGGCCAATGGGAGCAGCGGGATGCAGCGGCCAGCACATCCCTGCCACCCACTCCTCCCGCAGCCCAGCCGCCGCTTCCCGCAGCTCCCATTGGCCAGGAACGGTGAACCACGGCCACTGGGAGCTGTGGGCAGAAGTGTCTGTGGATAATCAATGTAAATAAACTCTCATGGCCCGCCAGTCAATTACCCTGATGGGCTGCGTGCCAAAGGTTGCCGACCCCTGCTTTACGCCTTACAATATGGCTACAGGCCTTATAATATGGCTACAGAAAAAGGCCTTATCCTTATACCCTCAGAAGGCTGGAATACCACTGGCAGCCCACAGTACTTTGTAAAATTTCCCAGAACCACCTGCTCCAGAGAGCTGTGCTATGACATCTTCTGGAGTCCCACAATTCAGCGGCACAGCGATGGCAGGAAGAAATGCTGTATAGAGCTGGGTGTGGATGTGGCAGATGCTGTTTTTCAAACAACTGTTCTGCAGAGTGGACATGCTGCACCATTGCAGGGACCAACAGCATCAGTTGCAGCCACTCCACAGGCTGTCCTGGTGCTTCCTCCAGGTGCTAACTCAGACCAAAAGATGTCTCCAGCCTCCCAAAAGTAACATGAGACAATGTATACACAGGAAACGCCTGTTTGGTGTGCAAAGTTCAGAATCAGCCCAATTCTGAGAACAGCAAAAAGAAACTAAATTCCTCTCCTCTCTGCAGAAGCAGCCATGGCTGCTGCGAATCCAGCACAACGGTTCCTAGGTGAACTGACTTGTTCACTGTGTCTGGATTATTTTCAAGATCCAGTGTCTTTAGATTGTGGGCACAATTTCTGCCAGGCCTGCATCAATGTGTGGTGGGATGGACTGAAGACAAACTTCTGCTGTCCGGAGTGCAGAGAAACCTTTTCCCATAGAAACTTCAAACCAAACAGGCAGCTGAAGAACATTGTTGAAGCCTCCAGAACACTTAGACTGGAGTCAACAAATGAACCAGAAGTCCGGAGAGAGTGTAAGAAACACAGTGAGGTTTTAAAAGTCTTCTGCCAAGAGGATCAAACCCCCATTTGTATGGTTTGCCATCTGTCCCGAGATCACAAAGCCCACGCTGTGGTTCCCATAGAGGAGGCTGCCCAGGAGTACAAGGTAAGCAATCACTAACCATGGATTATTAGACAGTCAGCAGTGGCTCTATAGCAGAGGTTACAAGTGAGTTTCCACGATAAGCAGAATTTGCCTCGTGTGTCCGAAAAGCTCACAAAAAGGGAATTTCACCTTCAAAATTGACAACAGCTGTCTGTGGATGAGGTATAATTTTCACAAGGTGTTCAATAATTATGACACCTTAAATGATAGGCATTCAGAAACCAAAACATTTAACATGTTTGTGTATTTCCCTCCACCTCTCATCCCTTCCAAAGGATTCACATATATATATATATATAAATCAAACCTTGTTTACTGGACTCACCTAGTTGAGATTTCAATGTCCAGGGCCAAAGCCAAGTTCACTGAACACTACCATTAAAAATATTAATATTATAGGCAGTGATGCTTACAGTTAAGGTTGTTTCAAATAAATTCTCCAGAATGCTATATTGAAAGGGCATGAATTATTTTTAGCTCAATGACAGGTCTGCAGGCCTGACCAGGTAGGTTGAGGAAGCAGCCTGGAATTTTTCACTTGTTATGTCAGATGCATAAAGCCCAAAGAGTCGGTTGGGCAGAAATTAGAGCAACGACAGACTGTGATTTGCGGGAGTTTTGAGAGGTGGTGCAGCAAGTGCCATTGTCTCACCTCTCTTGGACATTCTGAGTCCTTCAGGAGGGTAGCAGAATTTGAAAATGACAACTATGGATTTCAATGTGAAAGTTTTGGCCCTGATCCTAGGATCTGTCCAAGATATGCTTGACACAGGGCTTGTTGGGGGGAGGGCAAAGGGAGCTATCTGCTACCTTTGCCCCCTGGGAGGTAGTTTGACCACCAGCATAATTTAGGGCTTGTCTACACAGAGAAATTGACCAACATAGCTGCTTCAGAATTACTATTCCACTATAGCTTTGCTGGAATAACTCCCCGATGTGGACACTCTGTTCTGGAATACAGCTAACATTATTTTGGAATAACTATTCTGCTTCCAATGTGGAGCAATAATTCATGAATAAATTCACTTTTATTGCAGAATAGTGTCCACACAGGCAGTTATTGTGGAATAGTTTATTCCAGCATTGCCATGCCAGTCAGTTTCCCTGTATAGAAAAGCCCTCAGTGTTATTCTAATTAGAGCTGTCTGAAAAGAGGCAATTCCTTTTTGCAGTTTTTCTTTTATTATTATTATTTTTTGCATTTTTGGAAAAAGTATAATCCCCCGAGCAAGGGACAAGGCAGAACAGAGCTCCCCTGGCAGCAGGCTGGGAAAGCTTTTGTCAATTTCACGGGACGAATGTGAAATTGACCAGAGCCTTCTAGGCAGGCAGCCAGGGATCCTCATTTCACTTCCCCCCCTCCCCTCAGAACTGAAGTTCTCATGAAAAATAGGGTATTTTTCATGAAAAATTTCATTCCAATGAATTTTTTTTTTACCAACTCTAATTCTAATACACTGGCTTATAATGACCCTCGTGGCTTTTATGCTGATAAGTCACTGCCAGAGCACAATGCAGTCCAGCCACATTCAGCACCCCCTGATGTTGCTAGAAGTGGTCCTATTATCAAATTATCATGGTTCTGTGCTTGCCGGGGATTCACTCAGAGGAAACCAGCTTTATGACTCAAAGCAAAAAAAGAAGTCAGGATCCACTGAGGGAAAATATGGCTCAAAAATGCAATTAAAGTAAAAAATATTTTCTCTTTTCTTAGGATCAGATTCTGAGCCATCTGGAGACTTTAAAGAAGAATCGAAAAGAGGTTCTGACATTCCGATCGAATGAGGAAAAGAAAAGCCAGGAACTGCTGGTAGGTGTTATTCTTGCTCATCGGCAGTAGCGCATACACTACTTTATGAATGAGATATTATTTATTTATTCCTCACTGCAAAGCAAAGCTCTGTTTTGGTTTAATAGACGTTAAGCAGATAAATGGAGAATACAAGAAAATCTGCCTGCTTGATTCTCTCCATGGATGGAAGACAACATGGATTTCCAAACATTTCAACAGCTCTTTCTTAAAAAGTAGTTATTTATTTAGCAAAGAAAAAACAGTAAAAAAAAATTATTCAGAAACAAAGCAAATCAATGCATCTTTCTTGACTAGATTTGAGCTTTGCTATAAGCTAGTGCTAGCCAAGTTCCTTTACCTTCAAGTTGCAACTTCAGAAACAAGATGAGCCCTAGGTGTCTCTGCAGTGGAGTTTCTCACCTCTGGAGCACCCCCCTCATATCCAGATGCAGTGTTGCCAGGATTCTTTCAGGTTAGAATCCCCCTTTATCCATCCTGACTCCACAACAGTCTGTGTCCATAGCCTAACCCTCCGGCCAGCTCAGCTCATTGTTCATTTCACTTTTCAGGGTTAACAGAGATGTCCCAAATAAGAAACCCCAAAGTTTAGTGTCATTTAAGCCTGGTCCTCACCCTGCTTCTGGGACTCACAGTTCTTGGCCCCTTTTTCTTTCTTGTTCTCCTACCTTCCTTCTTTGTCTGGGGACAACGGCCCACCCTCTCCTCTGGGTCCAGCCCAAGGACTCGTTTTTAGGCAGATATGGGCTGTTTCTTTCATCCCTCGACTCCTTCTCTGGGCTGCTCGCTCCTACCTTCGCCCTGCTGGTTAACATCATCACCAGATCTCTGGACTCTGCTATCCCAGCCTGGATCTACTGCCCCGCAGCTTATGACCCTGCTTCCTCAAAGCCCTTCTCTGCCGTAGCTGTGACATGTTGTAAGCAGTCCCTCTGTCTCTTCCCTTTAGAGCAGTGGATAGCTAGCTCCTCCCTCCTCCAAACAGTTCCCCCTCAGCTGTCTCTCTGGACCCGTGTGTCATGTACTTCTAGTACACGCTAGGTTGCAGGGCTGTTACTAGCAGGTCAGGCTTCTGTACCAAATATGGACCAGTTGAGCTTCCTTTATGGAGCAATACACCAGATAGTTCACTATAAGAGCCTCTATTGCACTGCCAGGAATGGCTGTCGTGAGCTGAAGTAAGGTTCGTTGCATACACCACCACCAGTTAGTGGGCAGTGTAATACAGTTTAGCATCCAACGTAGGCTGGGAGCTGCTTCCATGCAGTCTCAAGCCGAATTTCCCTCCTCCCTCAGCCCCCTCCCTGCAGCTGGAGTTATATCTCAGGCCTCTCGCCTTAGGATACTCTACTCTGCCTTTCCCCGCCTTCAATCAGTTCTCCCTCCACCCTCTCCCAGATGCTGGAAATGTGCCTCCAGTCAGCTGCACGGCCTTTGCCAGCTTCCTTCAGCGGAGCAACAGCCGTGGCGATTAGCCTTCCAGCCTGGCAGGTTCCGCCAGCCTCCCCTGCGAGGAAGGGGGGAGAAGCCACTCCGATTAGCACACATGAGGGAGGAAGTTTGAGCCATGCCTCAGGGGAGGAACTAAACTAGCTAGCTCCAATACTGGAGCAGTGACGCTGCCTTAGCGTGCGCTTCACCACGGGCCAGGGGTGCTGGAGCAATTTCTATAGTGGGGGTGCTGTGAGCCACTGAACCAAACTGTAACCCCTGGATATAATGGAAACCACTCCAAGCCAGGGGTGCTGCAGCCCTTCCAGCACCTTTGGCATGGGCTGTACAAGCCTACCTGGAGCCCTGGGAATTTACTCACAGGACGAGTCCATGCTGCAGTGCACGTGGCCACGGCCTCACTGCCCCAGACCTGAGCTAGCTAGATTAATGCTAGCTCAGGCACATCAACTCAAGCTGCAATCGCAGCCCGGGATTGCAGTATAGCCATACCCTCCGTCAGTCATGTGGGCTGCCCTGTGTGTTTGTCATTGTCCTGTAAGAAACTGGCCTCTGCTTCATTCTCCCGGTCGGTTACCATGTTCAGGGGTCTCTCTTCACGTGTCTCGACCCATCCAGTTCTGAATTCCACTTTCTGCCAACCATTCTGAAGTCCCTGCTGGTCTCGCTCTAGGTTCCAGTTCCTGCCACCCTTCCTGATTTACAATGACCTAACAACCTTGTTTTCCAGAGCCCACTGACAACTAAGCCTGGGATACAAAGATATTTAGGTGCCTAATTCACATTGATTTCAGTAGAAGTTTGGTGGGTAAATGCCTTTGTATCCCACACTAAATATTCTAATCATGTAAGAAAAATAACCTCCTATTTAAAGCACTCGGGGCTGCTAAGGAAGTTTTCTACTGAGCAATAACCATGTTCTCATGACACATCAGGTGCTGAATTCTTAGTGGTCGCAGTGAATTAATCACTATGGAATATAGGGAGCTTTATGAAATGTCCCATGACTCTCTGCCCTCTCTCTCTTCGTATCTGCCCATTACAGAAAAAGACAGAAACCGAGAGGCAGAAGATTGTGTCTGAATTTCAGCAACTGCGTCGGTTTCTGGAGAAACAAGAGAGATTCCAGCTGGCCCAGCTCGATGAGATGGAGCAGGACATCGTGAAGAAGAGGGATGGATATATCGACAGACTAAATGAGGAAATATCACTTCTCAATAAGTTGATCTATGAGCTATACAAGAAGTGTCAGCTGTCAGCAAGTGAATTTCTGCAGGTGAGACTATGATGGAAACACCCGAAATCCCTATACAAGGAGGGGAGGGCCTGCATCATGTGTACCAGATTCCAGAGTCAGAGGTCTCAATATAACTTAATGTGTATTTTGTTGACATCGAAATTATATTATCCTGTGAAAGAAAGCTCACAGAAACGTAGATCTGAGACATGGAAAAGCCCTGTTAAAAAATCCCATCTTCCTGGAGCTAGTAAAAGATCTGGACTTGTAGTAACTAAACTTTTAGTTATTTTTGTTTGTATTATTTATCCAGACTCTTACTGTCACATTCAGTATCACTCAGTAAGAAAATATCCTGGCCTCTAGGCCACTGCTATTTCTATACTTATGAGTATCATATAAACTTACAGAAATCGTACAATTTGCTAAACACAAAATTCATAACAAAATATTATTCAAAATGCAAGCAGCTCTACTCGTTAAACTACATAAACTTAATTCCCTAAATTGTGCTTTTGCAAAATCTAATGCTCCTGTATGGCTACATTGTGTGGTCCTCTGCCCTGTTCCACACTGCTCAGGTCCAGTAGCTAAATTCCAGTGGTTACTGCTCCAAGATTTCCCTGTCACGCTCAGACGAGTAAAAGAAAAATAATCTTCGCATTTTGAGTGTTGGAGGAAAGTTCTCTAAAACACTAAACTCCAAAAGTGATCTCCAGGGCTGTGAAAAGTGAATAGAGGGAACTGTGAGTCAGAAAATAACTTAAAGCTGCCTCATATCTCAAAGCAAAGTAAATCCTCTTCAGTGCAGGATCCCAGTGTGTGGCATGTGGACTGAGGTTCCTTTTCTCTCTCGCTTTCCCCCTGTAGGACATCAGAAGCACCTTGAGAAGGTATGTGGCTCCTTTGCACTCCCCCCCTCACACGTCATGATTAAGGAAAGGTGCTTGGGCACGGTGATGAAAGGAATGGAACCATCAATATACCCTACATTTTAAGATGCATAGAAGTGGTCAAGGTCATAGATTTTAAGGCCTGAAGGAACCATTAGATCATCAAGTCTGTCTGACCTGTATAACATTGAGATAATTTCAACCAATTAGCCTGTACTGACCCTAACAACTTGTGTTTGGCTAAAGCATGTCTTTTAGAAAGGCATCCGGTCTTGACTTGAACAAGTCATGAGATTAAAGACTTATTACTTCCCTTGGTAGTTTGTTCCAAGGTTAATAAGCCTCACTGTAAAGTGTAAGCGATAAAAGTCCAGTAGGTTAGTCCCTACCTGTTCTGACACCGCGCTGCACTCTGGAAGCAGCCAGCAGCAGGTCTGGCTCCTAAGCGGGGGGGCCACGGGGCTCCGCATGCATCCCTGCCCCACCCCAAGCACCAGCTCTGCACTCCCATTGTCTGGCCTAGGAATCGGACCTGCTGCTCGACACTTCCAGAGCGCAGCGTGGTCCGCGGTGCCAGGACAGGCAGGAAGCCTGCCTTAGCAACCCCCACTGCTCCATTGACCAGGAGCTGCCAGAGGTAAGCCTGCAGCACACCCCCGCACCTCAATTCCTTGCCCCAGCCCTGAGCCCCCCAAACCCAGAGCCCCCTCTTGCATCCCAAACCCCTCATCCATAGCCCCACCTCTGAGCCCACACTCTAGTCAAAATATATAATTGTGTTGGGTCATGGGCATCAACAATTTTCTTCAACTGGGTCGCAAGAAAAAAGAGTTTGAAAAACACTGATTTATACTGATTGTTAAAGAATGGGCACTGTAATTCAGAGGAAAAAATGTCTCCTGCAGTTAATGCATTATCTGAAAATAAACTATATGGGACACAATTTCAGTTAGACATTCCAAAAACAACCTTAACTCTGACCCAGAAGATGGAGCTATTAAAAGCTATGTGACTCACTTCATTTTTTGAGTTATACAACAATAAAATTAAAGGGCTTAAAATGCTTTCAGTTACAGATGGGCTGGGAAATAAGCACTCATCAGGAGAGCCGAGGGACTTAAATCTGGACTCGGCAGCTTTGATCATTGGAGACTGAAGATTCAGATAACGTTCACTAATAGTAGGTCATTTTCTCTAGATGTGAAAGAAAGACATTTCAGAATCCTTTGTCTCTTTCTCCTGAACTGAAATGGGGCAGCTGGAATTTCTCTGAAAAATCTACAATTCTACAGAACATACAGAAGAAATGCAGAGGTAAGGAGCCCTGTTACACAGACAGACACTGATCACTAGGGCTGAGAACTGATCACTGATCTTGCTTAAACCTGGCAGGTTATTTGTGTCCTCCCTCACAGCCATGCAGGGCCTTGGCTTTGAGATAATAAGAAATCATGGGTTCAGGTCACAGTTTTTGGGAAGACCCCAGTTTAATTTGTAGCGACAGGCAACAGTGCTTGTCAGGCCGCTACTGATGTCATTGGGAGCAATAAAAGGTCCCTTCAAGTTGGTTCCCTATTCTTAAGCCAAAAGCAACAGAGGGTCCTGTGGCACCTTTAAGACTAACAGAAGTATTGGGAGCATAAGCTTTCGTGGGTGAATGCCCACTTCATCAGATGCAAGTAATGGAAATTTCCAGAGGCAGTTACGCTATTGAACAGCTACTGCGCCCTCTAGTGACAGAGAACTGGCAGCTCAGTAGCATGAGACACCACACTGTCTTGTGAACTAAGCATAGGACTAACGACAGACTCTTGCATTTCTAGTCCTGGCTCTGACACCTGCATAGATACACCTCTCATTGATGTCAATAGGAAATTGCACTAATGTCACTGATGGAAGAATTGTGCCCTTTGTTACTACTGATTAAACACTGTCACTCAAAAGATTACGCCTGATCTTTAATTATGAAATGGCAGCAGTTGCTCCATCGTTACTACTACAATTTCTACAATAAACTCCATTTTGCTAACTCATCCACTGTTCCTAAATCCACTAAAACTTTCATATTGATCTCAAAATCGGTAGACAAAGACAGAATTTTTCCACACCATTTAACAGCTTGTAGACAATGGGTTTCTGAATTATATCACCTTAAAATAGAACAACCCAATTCTCTGTTTTCTCATTCTAGTGGGAATGAGGGTGGGGGAGCAAAGATGGCTTTAAGGAGATCACAAATCATACGCTGCCCACACAATGAACATATTATTCTTACTAAGTATAAAGAAATGTATATTTAATCACAATAATCTTAAATGTGAAAGAATACTTTTCATTTTGGGTCAGAGTTAAGGTTGTTGTAGTGCGTGCATTACTAAACTTCATTAGATTATCTGTGTATTATGCAGGTAGGAGACTGAAGATATCTTTAACTATTCATTTCCTTACTTTTAAGTAATCAGATTTTATAAAATGAGGTGATAGGCAAGTACATTGTTATCACTCAACAAGTTCTATTTGTTTGAAATAGTGTTTGATTGTATTAATATATACACCAGGTATACAATAAAACCAATTATGTTAACGATTAGGAATTTCACCATCATTGTGACAACATGAAATCTTATCTTTCACCTTTTTTCCTTCCTTTAGAATCTTTCTCATCTGAATGGAAATTGCACAAAGGTAAATTTTTGGCAACTGAAAATTATGGGCATATTTCCCCAAAATAAAGAGAAAACAAGTTAATTTAGGACTCTGGCTTTTCTGGTAGAGCAGCATCTAAAAATCACATTAGACAAAAAGCTATGAGAATACATAGAGTAAAGGAAATGAAAGAGAAAGGGGATTGCCTCAGACCTCCATGGATATTTTCACATAATAGAGTAACCGTGAGGATACATTGAGGAATTAACATCTCCATAGTTCAGCTGTACGGTTGCACTGGGATTTCCACTCCGTGTGTGACTAAAGTCCTATGTTTTATATATATATTGATTGAACGGAGTCTTCAAACAGAGCACAATAGCTCTCTTTAAAGAGGAAATGAATTTTCTCTCTAATTTATTTAGTAAAAGGTTTCATTATATTTTCAAATGAAACATTCAAAAGGTTTTTTGGGTAAATTGTGCCTTGTTTTGCTCACACATCTTTGGGTTCCTCTAACTATAAACTCCCACACCTACCGCCTGCATTGAGAGCTCATACACTGGCCCCTTTTGACTGTAAAATGATTAAACACATCAAGAGCTACTCCCCTGAACCCGAATAGCCTGGCTGAGTTTTGTAAAGATGAGCCAATGGACCTGCTCAGATCTACCACCTCTGATGGAAAAGAGAAAAAAACTGAATTATTTGTTGTCGTTTCCAACCTGACTCCCCGCTGTGACCTTGGTGAGCTAGGGACCCAGGCTGTCTGGAATTGGGGTCTATGGGGAAGGGGAGCAAACAGGGATGGGGCAGGATGGAATCAGTGACTCCCAGACCAGTCCAGGTCCCTATCCCCTAGACCACAGAATGGTCATGTAGGGGTTGAGCATGGCTTTGGAGACACTGGGGGTGAGCAGGAATATTTGGGGGGCCTGGGAAGGGGAAGTTGTCTGTGTGAGTGGTAGCAAGGAATGAGGTTTGAGGCTGTGCAGGGCACTCGCTGGGTCTGTGTCCAGTGTCTCTGTGACAAGCAGAGGTGGTTGAAGAGCTCTCCGACTGGCTGGCTCTGCTCTCAGGGAGAGCTAGGTGGCTTTTCTGGGAGACCCTAGAATCTCTGTGCCAAGGCTCTGGCACATCCAGACCTCACCATGGCACTGCTGCCTCATGTGCTGGGAATCAGAGGCAGCTGTGTCAGGGGAATCCTCCAAGTGCTGAGGACACCCCTGATCCCTGTTCCCCTGCCCAGGCCTGGTCCCTATTAACACAATCCCTCTTCCTGCCTTCGGCTTCCCCAATACCCCTATTTGGTCCTCCCAGCTCAGTCCCCCGACCAGCACACCTGGCAGCAGCTCCGTGAGGAGGCAGGGTAGGGCAAAGTGCTGTGAGAAGTCATGCAGAAATCAACAAAATATGGAGGACCAAGAGGAAAGAAACAGGATTGTGGGAAGAGAGCATGAGAGGAAAGTGGCATTTGAGCCAGCAAGGGTCTGGAGGTGGGGAGAGATGTGAATGGGAGAGGAGTTTTAATATGATGGACCATAGTTCAGGGGATGAGGAACACAATGAGATGCTTGGATGGGGGGCATTTGGTTTCACTACAATCTACTAGGATCTCTAGTCCCCTCCCTGGAGAGAAGTGGTGTAGACTGGGAAAGGCTCTGAGTCTCTGCCCTGGATTGATCCCCTTGCTCTGTCACTGACGCATCTCAGCCCAGAGGGTGGATCCCACCTGCACTTGGCTCAGATCGGCTCCCCATTCAGAGCAGGGTAAAGCCAGGAGGGAGGCGATTCTCTGATTCACTCTCCAGCTGGGACAGGTTCTGTCCCTGATACAATCAGACTTTCCCACAGGACTGAGCTCTACCCCTAACCCTCTGATTTTCCCTCTCCAGTAAACGTGACTCTGGATCCAGACACGGCCCATCCCGAACTCATCGTGTCTGCGGATCGGAGAAGTGTGAGACGGGGAGACACAGGGCAGGCTCTGCCCAACAATCCTGAGAGATTTGATACGAAGCTCTGTGTGCTGGGCTGTGAGGGATTCACCTCTGGGAGGCACTGCTGGGAGGTGGAGGCAATGGGACTCTGTGCTGTTGGGGTGGCCAGAGAATCTGTGAGCAGGAAGGGACGGATCAACTTTAGCTCTAAGGACGGGGTCTGGGCTGTGGAATGGAGCGGGGAACAGTGGTGCCGGGCTCCTACCTCCCCTGTGACCTCCCTGTTCCTGATCAAGGCACCTAGCAGGATCCGGGTTTATCTGGACTATGAAAGGGGGAAGGTGGCATTCATCAATGCTGGTAAAGGGGACCCGATCTTCACTTTCCCAGCAACTTTTTTTGCTGGTGAGAGAATCTGCCCGTTTTTCCGAGTTGGATTCAGGAGACTCTCTGGTCTGTTCCATCCCAGTTCCCAGCTCACACTGTGTCCCTGAGATGCCCTGTCAGGCCTAGGGTGACCATCTTTGTTGGCTGGAAAGAAGAGAAAACCCACGTGAAAAATAAGGGACAAGGCTTTATTTTAAAGGATGTGGTAAGGAAACGCTATTTCCTTTAACCTGTCATATATATTTCTCTCTCAAGTTTACTTCAAGAATACAATGCAATTATCATAAACGTCAATGTAATCTTTAAAATGGTCAGGGACATCTCTTAAAATAAGGAATGGGTGGTCACCCCAAGAGACAAATCGATGAAATAAGCAACAGTCCATTAAAACAAGGGATGAGTGGTCATCCTAGTCAGACCTCATGAAGCACGCTCTGCTAGCCCTAGCTTCTTAGTCTGTATGACCCTGCAGAACTCAGCCAGACCCTTTCCCACCCAACTTCCAGCCATCACCCACCCATCTGTATAACCATGGAGACAGTGATAAGAGAGGGTTGTGGAGCTCTGTGTGAGGGCAGAGAGGTGCTCTAGGCTGGGACTCTATGATCCAGGATGCCAAATCTGTCTGGAGTGAGACCCCGAGGGAGTGGGACAGGGAGACCCAGCCAAGGCCCTGGGAGGGGGAGGCCTGGCTGAAGAGGAGTTGTGCTTAAGTATCAAATATGCAAGTTTTAGTATTTGGATCAAATCTCCTTACTTTTCCCCTGAACAGGTTTGTCTCAGAATATTATTATTCTGCAATAGGAAATGAACTGCTTCTGTGGCAGAAACTAGAAGAGAAGATCTTTCTTTTATCTTCGGCAGATCTTGCTGTACGTACAGGGTCAAATTCCCTCTTTGGTTTTGTTTAAACTGGAAAAAGGCATCCTGGTTAAAAAAACATGTTAACTAATGTGTTTTAACGAACATGAAAGTAAACGTGGCTTTGCGCCTAGCGCAGACATGGGCCGTTGTGTTTAAAATCATGTTAGCTGCTCATTCATTAGCCACAAGCAGCTAATATATTTTAAATACAGCTATTACTGTGTATATAACGTACTAAGGCTGAATTTAAAAAAAAAAACGAAGTGACTTAAATCTTATTGATTTTCAATGGAATTTGTGCTCCTAAATAACTTAGGATGGGATTTGCAAAAACACCTAAGTCATATGTATCAGGGTTAGTTTAAATGTGTTAATATATTTTCTAACATAATGCATTTCCCCAGTGTAGACAAACTGCCTGTGTTCTCCAGTTCACCTATTAAAATTGCCCAATGGATGCACCTGGGAGAAGAATTTGTCTGTTAAAACTTTCTG
This sequence comes from Trachemys scripta elegans, assembly GCF_013100865.1. Classification (NCBI taxonomy): domain Eukaryota; kingdom Metazoa; phylum Chordata; order Testudines; family Emydidae; genus Trachemys; species Trachemys scripta. The sequence goes on from NW_023260513.1 coordinate 1,225,524, forward strand.
GAAAGCTCTGGTTTGCTGTGTGAGGTGTATTTTGAAATAGAAACAAAGGTTGGTTTCCACATGGATTTTGCCCAAAGAAATTTTAAATGAACAGAGACCTGAAAGCCCAATCTGCTGCCCAGTATAAGATGTAAAGGCATAACAAGATGAGGAAAATAGGAGTGATATGAAATATAGGAGTGATGCCAAAGTTCCATCATGCACTGGCTGTCCTCTTCTCTTCCCCATCCCATGCCCCTTCCCCACTGCTCCATCTCCTCCCCATCCCAGCCCTTCCTTCCCCACTGCCTCTTTCTCCCTGCCCCCACTTCCCCTATCCCCTTCTCTTCCCCATCCTATGCCCCTTCCTTCCCCACTGCCTCTTTCACTCACTGTTGTACAAGATGAAGGATGGCTCTCAGCACACAGAAGGGAGCTCAACCAGCACTAGGACCCAGAAGGTGGTGTCCAGCTGAAGTCCAGGGAGCTGAGCAGCACCTTTTTCCAGCTGGGCTGCGCAGCTCTGCGTTCACAGAAATGGCGGGGGCAGGGGCAGTGGCATGTGACCTTGCACCCCATGTGCCTCCCACCCCTTGCCTCTATTTGGGGGGCAATGCCCCCAAACTGTGCCATGAATATTCCCAATCACACACCCCCTGTTCCTCCTTCACTTTCTGCAGGGGTGCAAAGAACGCTGCAGGCAGGGCCGGCTCTAGGCACCAGCAAACCAAGCAGTTGCTTGGGGCGGCAGATTTGCAAGGGGCGCAAGAATCCAGCATGGGAGCTGAGAACCAACAGGGGGCCCTGGGAGCTGTAGTTCCTTGGTGAGCTCCCTGCCTATAGAGCCAGCCCTGGAGCACGGAAAGAACTACATTTCCCAGCATTCCCTTGGGCACTAGCAACAAGAAAGGGAGGGGGAAGGAATATGGTACTGTAATCTGCAGCTTGCTGTGAATGGTAGGAACAGAGCCGGCTCTAGGTTTTTTGCCGCCCACCCTGTATTGCCCCAGCCCTGGACTCTCCCCCGCCCACACCCCCTGCTGCCCCAGCTCTGGCCCCCACCTGCACCCTCCTGCTGCCCCAGCCCTGGGCTCTCCCCCACCCACACCCCCTGCCTCCCCAGTCCTAGGCTCTTCCCGCACCCCCTGCCACCCCAGCCCTGGGCTCTCATGCCACCCGCACCTCCTGCCACCCCAGCTCTGGCCCCCATCCACACCTCCTGCCACCCCAGCTTTGGGCTCTCCCCCACCCACACCCCGTGCAGCCCCAGCTCTGGCCCCCACCAGCACTCCCCTGATCCCCCAGCCCTGGGCTCTCCCCCAAAGAAGGAATTGGG